>NC_133349.1:28341025-28641025 GCF_030506205.2 Paramisgurnus dabryanus
ACAAATAACCTATTCAATACTTAAGCAATATCGCTCGAGTAGGAGTGTGATATAGCTCTATATCATCACGGCTGTGATTAGGCCAGAGGCACGAGGCCGTAGGCAATCACAGCCGTGATGATATAGAGCTATATCACACGACTCCGAGAGCGATATTGCTTTTATACAACAGTTCGACGGCACACGTTTGAAAAACGAAAACTAAAAAACAACAACGGAGTTATTTTAAAAGCCTCTTTGTTTGAGAACTACTTCTTCCGCCACGGATTTGAGGGCGGCCAGAATGACAGGTAAAACTTTCGGCTGCTTTGAAGCTCATAACAACTCAATGGACGGAAAAGCCGTTTCTTTATATTACCGTTTCTTGGTCACAAAGTGTAGTTTTAAGATTAGTTTAGTCGAGAATGTATATGTATTATATTTAAATCTGCAGTCGATTAGTAAAGATAGCGCCTGTTTGAACGAGTGCTTACTGAGATTCGGTACGAATGAGAACCAAAGCATGAGCGGACGTGAGTGTTCACTCGCCCCGCTGACCACCGCCCTCTCTGGGCTACATCTCTGACAGAGATACCCTGGCTCTCATGTTGGCCTTGTTTGTTTATGATCGTCAAAATGAGATCAAATCAGCAGTATGTGGTGTCATGATCAAACGATTACTTGTTTTTTTATTCATATTTAGTGTCTTTTGTGTTGTTATTGTTTTGGCGCGAGGTAAAAGTTAATAAAACTATACTTGTTTAACGTTACTATTGCTTTCTCATATATTCTTAACGCGATACGAGCAATCGATTATTATTATTAAACTTTGTTCTTGTCAGTACTATACAAAATGGTTTTTTATAAGTGTCAGAGAAATGTTTTTGCATGCTGCTTATAAATATACCAGTGGCGATATCTCATAACATGTTTTAATAGTCACATCACGATAAAGTAAATGATCAATGTCCACATTTAAAAGCTGCGGTGCTTACCTGCATTTCCACTGTGTTTTCGCGTTCTGATAAAAGATATAGCTCCAGAAAAAAACGAGTGTTTATATTCCTCTTTCCAAGTGTTAATCGTCCACACGATGTGACAAGACATTTCTCCCATTAACTTTAACGTAACATCCAAGAGCGCTGATCTTTGACAGAATAATTACTTCCGATTGGGGATTCACAGACTGATTTATGAGCTAGTAAACTAATGAGACACACGGAGAGTGATTCAAAACAGCGCGTCTGTTTTTTTCCATTCAGAGATGAGCCTGCTTAGGACCTCCATTCACTAGGTGGCGGAATGATACAGTGAAGGTGATGCGGTTACAGTGCCGTTATCAGCACAATATCGCATGGCTCTTAGCCAATCAGATTCGAGAACCAGAAAGAACTGTTGTATAATCTACCTTAAAACACTTGCAACAACGCTTATAGAACTGTACAGTATGCTGAGCAGCGGACGGCGTCTATCCCTCTGCTCGTGCTTGACCTTGTACTATAGTGTTGTAGTTCTCGAGACCGGTCTAAAGGTCTTGGTCTCGTCTTGGAATCGACCGCATTTTTACTCGGTCTCGTCTCGGTCTCAGACAAAGAGGACTCGGAATTTTATTTTTTAAGACCGATCAAGACCACAACTGATGACACACTGCAAAAAATGATTTTCAAGAAAAAAAATTATTAGTATTTTTGTCTTGTTTTCAGTAAAAATATCAAAAAATTCTTAAATTAAGATGCCTTTTCTTGATGAAAAAAACGACCCAAGAATAGAAGTCTAGTTTTAGAGCAAAAATATCAAATTGTGCATAAAACAAGCAAAAAAATCTGCCAATGGGGATTTTTTTTTGCTTGTTTTATTCACAAAATCACTTAAACTTGATATTTTTGGTCTAAAAGCTAGACTTATTTTCTTGGGTAGTTTTGCCCATAAAGAAAAAGCATCTTAATTTAAGAATTTTTAGATATGTTTACTGAAAACAAGACAAAAATACTAAGAATTTTTTTCTTGAAAATAATTTTTTTGCAGTGCACATCACAAATTTATTTTTTATCATTAATTTTATGCAGTTTATTCAGGTTTGGCATATGATGTTGGCGTTGTTTAAGCATTGTTTAAGTTTCTCCCAATGACAGTTTTTCAAATTTTATTACTAAAAACACCTGCATTGTGTTAAGTGGATGGCAAGCCATGGAAAGACAATTCAGAATAAATGGTTAAGTTGATTTCAGCTCTTTAGTGTTTGTTCACTTTGTGTTGGCACAAACATACGCACGCACACACACACAAACACAGACAAGAAGTGCCTAATCATATGCATATTCCAAATTTTATCAAAAGTGTTTTAATGCGGTGATTTGCAATGGTCTTGGTCTTGACTTGGTCTCGGCCTGTGTTTGTCTTGACTCGGTCTCGGCCCTTTAAAGTCTTGGTCTTTTCTCGGTCTCGGCCTGTCTTGGTCTTGGTCATGACTTGGTCTCAGTTTAGGTGGTCTTGACTACAACACTACAGTAGACACATGTAGGTCCTGTGGTCCACCCTATACCTATTCCAGGCCAACTCAAATAAATGATTATTTTATTTATTTTAAGGTAAATTATTATTTTGAGATTTTAGATAATGTCTTTTCAGGATTAGGTGTCATCAAGCGACTAGGTTTCATGTTTTATTGACTTTATCTCCGGTTTCTCTGAGAAATCCACACAGTATACATACAATTATAATGCAAAATCAGGGGAATGGGCGTCAGTGTAATGGAGTAGTTAGTGCACCTACCATAAGTGACTTGATGCTAAACTAGGTGAGATCTGGTGTTGTATGATGATATATGAAGACACAAGCTGGCAGCTAACTATACAACCTCACCAACATCTCAATTCAATACAAAACTTGATGTGTCAATGCATGACATTATCTTCCTTACTTCTTTTCTTCCGCTGCTCTGGTTCCTCTGTTCAGTGCATTGACAGATAGCACAAAGTTCATGATGTTCTGCTGAGAAAAGCTCTGGTGTTGTCTCTGGAGGAGAGGACGACTGACCTGTGGTCCTGTTGAGCACATAATGCAGTCCTAAAGCATGAGCATCAGTGGAGCTTCCTGCTCGCTTAAACTGGTTTTCATCCATGTCAGCTCTTTGTTTTTTACTTCGACCCACTTTTCTGTGATGAGCAAAATCAGTTAAAAAAATATTTCCATCACAAACCTCTTTATCACCATCACAATAGAAATATTTACATTGGCTACGGAAGAGTTTCAAGTAATGTTTTGTCAGGGTTCTTGCAGCATATTAGATTTAAAAGCGATAACCATCTTTTGACGTTATGGGTTTTTGAGTTGTCTATAAATTTCTATAGAAATTTAAAATCTTATTAAGTGTGTATGTATTCAACAAGTGGCAATGAACACATTTTCTCAGAAATATATTTTATGTGTACGGCTCAAGGGTTGATCTCTTTATATAGTGCTTTAAAAATTTGAAAAGCTATATGTTATAAAAAGCATATAAAATGTAAACAGTAAAGGATTCTTTTGAGAGTTTTCTGATCTAAACTGAACATAACAGAGCAAAAAAAAAACAACGAATCTGCAAAAACGTTATAGCTACACACAGTGAATATACAGCCGGGCTGGACATGCACAAATAAACTAAGCGTTTCAGACACTTCGTCTTATAAGCACAGGGATTCACAATGTAAACCGAACAGACAGATGTGATTAGACCAGTTGAACTTTACGGCTTCCTGTGCATGCGATTGTTAAATATTTGGGAATGTAATGCATGTATGCCGCCATTACTGTCGTATATTATGTTTAAGGTGACGTGCGGTGTAAAATAAGCCAGCTGGCTGTGTGTGATCTGACCAAAACAGTCCACTGACATGCAACACAATCGGTACACAACAAAGCCATGATGGGTTACACTATTAAGTTATTACACACAAACTTTCCATTAGTTGAATGATTGTTAAATCTGTTGCTGTCGGCTCTGTGTAATCTATATGTTTTGCTGAAGTGTCGGGTAAGGAGTGCATTGTTAGAGATGGTGCACCTTTGGTGTGCCTGGTGCCATCCACAAAATATAGCATGACCAAAAAACAAAACACAAAGTATTTTTAATATTGTTCAGTGTTTATTTAGACATTTTATATAACTTCAATAAATTGCAGCTGAAGTTGACAAATTTACCTGTCCATTGTGTCGTATTCAAGCTTTTTTGAGTGACATGATGTCATTTTAAATCTTTGTTTTTCGTGTTCTTAAAGATAGCTAATATCTCCATACTGGCATAACGGTGCACTTGAAACCAAGTCTTTGTAGTTTAGTCTTCGTTGTGTTCAGAAAGCCATATTGTTGTCTTCCCACTTAGTCACGCAAGACCAGAAAATACAAGAAAAGCAATGAGGTTTACAGATGTACCCGGCGGGCTGTAATTTTGACTGAGTGAATCGTCCTTTATTGTGGAATTGAATGGTAATTTACTCTGACAATGGTAAAGGTTTGTTCAGGGCCGGTGTAGATGCTTTGGTTAAAGACATTATTCTGAATGAAATCATCTGTGTGCTTTGATTATTGAGGGACTGTGATTTTCACCAGAAAGCAGGTAATTGTAAATAATGAAAATAATGAGTTTCTTCACAAAAAAAAAAATAAGATGGGCGGTACAAGAGAGTGTGTGTGTGCAGCCTGGAGGTTTAGTGGTGATGAAGGTTTAAGATGCAGGATGGAGGTTTGTGAAGCTGTAACCTCCAGTGACGATGTGATTGAAAATGAGTGGTAAAGTCTCATCAAATCTTCACAATCTTTTTTTACTTTCTGATGTCATAGTGAAACAAAGAATGTCATAGTGTAGTTTTAAAATTACAATAGGAGCGCTCGATGAATTCAGCTAAGAGTAATTTTAGTAGTGGAGGAAGTTATTGTGTTTTATTACACGCTCATTGAAATGCTTGATTCTGATTGGCCAGTCGTGACATTTGCAAAAACTCAAAACTTATAACACACAGTTAATCAGATGCTGCTAATCATTTTGACAGGTCTGATTTTATTTAACACTAACGTTAAATATGAATATGTCTTTTAAAAACATATATGACATTTTTGACAGGATCCTGCCATAGATCCTTGTTTATATTTAGATCTAGTCAGCATGGCAGGGTTCTGAGAGTACAATGTTCTATGTGGGAGATACGTGGTTTTAGTATTGGTTTATTCTGACCACGCATTTCCCGGGTCTCGTCTCTTTTTCCCAGATCCCTTACTTGTGATTATTTTCAGGTGTATGTAATTATTTTTTTATTTTATTTTATTTAAGAGTCCTTGTGTTTGTTGCCCATTACGGGTTCATCTGCGTTACTGTGTTGTTGTCGGCTCAGTAAGTCTTACCAGTTTGTAGTTGCCTTGTTTTGCTTGTGTTCTTGTTAATGTTTAGTGTTTAGTTTAAATGTGAAGTGTAGTATAGTCCTGTGTTCAGTATTGTTATCCGGTTTGTTTGTCCCCTCGTGGGTTTTGTTTTTCTGTTTTTGAATTAATAAATTATTTGTACCTCCGTATCCGCATCTGGGATCTCTCTTTGTCCCGATTCCTGACAACAGGGTTCCCACGGGTCCTTGAAATCCTTGAAAGTTTTTGAATCTGGGGAAAAAAAATCAAGGCCCTGGGAAGTTTTTGAAATCTACATACATAGATACAGTTCATTGAAAGTAGTGTTGTTTTTGGCAGCCTGTTTTAATTTTAGTTTTAGTCTAGTCTTTGTGTCAAGCTGACATTTTAGTTTTTATTAGTTTTAGTCAGTTCATACTCTTTTTAGTCTAGTCAAGTTTTAGTCGACTAAAAGTCTGGGCATTTTAGTCTTATTTTAGTCAGAATTATCCTTGACTATTTTTGTCTAGTTTTAGTCGACGAAAACTGATGACATTTTTGTCTAGTTTTAGTCAATGAACATTGTATTTTAGTCTCTTTTTAGTAATGCAATTCTATTTAACCCAGTCAATATAGTATAAGTACCTAGCAGAAGTATAGACAAAACCAACATTTTCTTTTAGCCAAACCCATTAAAAAAAAGTTATCTTGTTATATTATACCTTATAGATACAGTATAAGAATACATCCATTTCAGACATGGAAGATGCTCTGATTGGAATTTACTTGATTTGAAGATATATATTTTACTTAATTTTATTTAACCTCTTAGTGAGTGACTTGACTGTAGGCAAAGAGTCTACATTAAAGTCTACAACACATAATCAAAACAGAGTAGTCTAAGCAGAAACACACACACAGGGCCACTGCTGGTCAGATGGGTGCCATAAGCTGACTTTTACGGTGGTGCCACCTTTAGTTAAAAAACAACAACAAATCACAACTATAGTAGGCTATGTGTGAGAATAGCACTTTATTAAAATGTTATTGTTATCATTTATAATTGTATTTTGACAGCAACACAAACTACAATTATACAAATATGCAATATAGTATATCTGTATTTGTGTAGCTAATGGCACTATAATGTGACAAAGCTAATTTTACATGTCAGTATAAATCCAAGCAATTTTGGAGAATAACTAAATATCTTTCTTGTAAGTAAATTAAAAGCCAGCTTTAAGAAACATCAGATGTCTATTAACAAAAGCAAAAGTTTGTATGTATGGTTATGTTCTTATTAATACAGCTGTTTGATTGATTTAACACTCAAACATTCAGTTAAGCAAGTTTAGTTAATTCAAATAATAAATAAGGACACAGACCCTTGTTGTTAGCATATAAGTTATAAAACAACGTCTTTAGCATATATATATTTACCATGCTTCAAAACACACAACGCAGCACATGTCATTTAAACGATTGAAGATGCAAACTGGTACATTGTTATATTATTTAAATCAAACAGATGATTTGCGGTGCCAGCAGTCAACGCTATACATATTAACAGGCTTGTGAACTCACCTGAAAACGATGCACGGGTTTCATTTTGGACTTTTCATTTCCATTTGAAGACTTGATGCCGCGGTGTATTCGCGGGCGCAGATGGCCATCAAACGTGACGTGTCGCGTGTTACTGCGCAAACGGATTACGTATGATATCAAAGCATCGCGAGAACAGACTGCTTTGCATGCTTTCTAATCGCTCTCGCGTTACGTTTACGTATTTTTGCGGATCGATTTGCAGAGCGCCATTGAACACACATGATAATTTGCAGTCAGGTGGCGGGGTGCCAGGAGATGGCTAGACGAAATAACGTTATAACATTTCGTCTCGTCTCGTTTTGGTCAACGAAAATGAAGACACATTTTAGCATAGTTTTTATTAAGTAAACCACTTTTAGTCTCGTTTTTATTCGTCAACAATAATGTGTTATACATTTTATTATAGTTTTCGTCACATAACCAGCACTTACATTAAGTCTCGTCTCGTTTTCGTCACGTGATAAAGGTTCGTTGACGAGGATATTTCGTCATACTTTTCGTTGACGAAAGCAACACTAATTGAAAGTGCTTGAATCTATTTTATGCAAGAAGTTTTCTGGGGAAAAAATCCATATTATTCCCTGTGTAGTGTAGGATAATATCATAAAAATTCTAGACTTTTTAAGCACACGTGCTAAACTGTTCACTTAAAATGCTTATCTGTATGCAAATGTTGATTCATACCAAAATTGCTTTTTTTGCATAGTTGTGGTTGACACAAGAAATGTCTCTGTTGTTCTCTGAGAAGGGAACGAGACGTTGCGTCTCTCTTGCCATACTTCCTGCGTGCCTGTAACACGGTCTTTGGCAATATTTCAGATAGCGATATACTTCCTGTCTTTGTTGTTAAGCCTGAATTTGATAAACACATTCAGACGCATTTACCCCTGGAGGCGTCCCCAAAGTGTCACTGCAGTGACGCAGCATGAGTTCCCTCGAAAGTGGACTGTAACAATGTATCTTAAAAGGTAACACGATGTAACCTTGCCCCCACTTGAAATGTGTCACTACTAGGGCTGGGACAACGCATCGACGTAATCGACTACGTCGACGCAAAAAATACGTAGACGCAAAATATGCGCGTCGATTCGTCAGACCCAAAAAGACGGCGCCGTTGAGTAGTAGCAACGCGAGTGGCTTCAGTCCACGCTGGCTTCACAGCAAGTGTGAGCAGTGCGTAAGCGGCGCATGTTTTTTCAGCGCCCATGTTAACAAGCATGCACCCCGCCGCATGAGGAGCGCAAGCTCGCGGCTCTGTAGCAACAGTGCTGCAATCGTTTCTGCGTGGGTTCTGCTGCGCTGCTCACGCTCAATTAAAGTGAAAGTGCTTTGTTTATGGTTTAAATGCTCGTGGATTGACGCGAAAGAGTGTCATTTTACCATAAAATCATGAATGTGATGCCAAGTGTGTTTTAAACAGAGCAATTTATCAAAAAGCAATGAAATATGTACAAACACACTGTTGCCAGAAGACTGCGTTTTCATTCACTCTCTGTACAGCAGTAAATGAGTCCTCATCTATCTTAATAAACTTAAGAGAAAGTGATTTAGTAATGTATGTGCTTCTTAAGTCTAATTGTGTTTATATCTGTCATTACATGGACGAAAACAATGTGGATTAAACAAATCAAGTTATAAAAATTACACTGTGTGTCCATCAAAAGTCACATTGAAGAGGTTTTGCTCATAAATGCATGCAAAATAAAGTCATTTGAACTTGAGATTTTTATACTGTTACTAAACAGCACAGAATGAGCTGCAAACGCTTTATGAAATGCTACCTCTGACTAAGAATGCATTATTTTGCACTTTTATAGTCTTTTTTATTTTGAAATTTCAAGAGCAATCAACATATTTTGAAATGTTTACATTCAGATATGTAAATCAACATGTATAAATTGCTATTAGTTAATTAATGGGGAGATAATCGATAATCGAATCGAAGTCGAATCGGACTGATAAAATGAATCGTTAGATTAATCGATGCATCGAAAAAAGAATCGCTAGATTAATCGTTTAAAAAATAATCGTTTATCCCAGCCCTAGTCACTACATTTAGTCCTTGAAATTGTGGTTATTGGACCTGGAAAGTCCTTAAAAGGTCCTTGTATTTAAAGTTAATTAAGTGTGGGAATCCTGTGACAATTATATTTACAAATGATTAAACCAAATAGTGCATTTGTGACATTTGAATATCTTATATTATCCTAAAACCAAAAGTAAGAAGGTTTTCCTTCCAATAGGTCTGCATTCGTTAAAAATGGGCAAATAAAATATTTCTAATCAATATTTAATGTTCTTTACTTTACTTAAGAGGTAAATAGCCATGTATTAAGCAGGATAATGTGCAGGCAGCCAGTTGTTTTTGCAGAAATAAGCCCCGACAGTATGATCAGGACCTGACGTGAAGCAGAAGGTCTTTTATCACACTAATGGGCTTATTTCACGATAACAACCGGCTACCTGTACATTATCCCACACTTATGTTTTATAAATTATGGGGTGTTTTCCCGGACAGGGATTAGACTAGAACCAGACTAAAAAAAATGTAAGAGCTGTCCAAACTGAAAACAACTTGCACTGGCATATCTTAAAATACATCAGTACCCTTTGTTTTCCCTAGAATGCCCAGAAGTAATGGTTTTAGTATGGCATGTTTGTTAAAACTGTATTAACACTGTATTGACATGACAGAATAAATAAAAAAAATTAAGCAAGATATTAAATTGTACAAATAATATATAATGATGTGATTATAAAATAATATGCTTTTTAACAAATGCTGTTTTGTTTATTATGCAAAAAAAAATGCAATCAGTTGTGGTGCTTTCAAAACATTGTTTTGTTTGGATATCTTGACCAACCCAACATAATAACAAGGGGAGTGTTCAGGAAACGTGTTGTTTGGTGAAGATAATAATGCCGAAAATACACAATTCACCTCTTACAAAAAGGAATAAAAACGTAAGTCTTATTTACGAAATGAGTAATTAGGGAAGATAAAGATGAAAAATGGGTCGAAATATGGACATGGTGTTATGGCATCTCTCTCTCTCGCTCTCTCTCTCTCTCATGATTGTTATTCAGCTGTTCTTAATCAGTTGAGCTGGTCAATGGCGATGCACTGAATCATTGTTGCTTTTTGTTATGATAATTACGCCCCATTACTTTGCCGCAGTGCACTTCTATTTTCACCTCTTTCACTCTCTCTCCAATTTTACATGTTAAAGGCACCTGCTATTTGTGATACTCAGTTTCTCTTATTCTTCTGCAACTTTATACGTGCTGTATTATTGTTCTTGTTTTATTTTTCACACACATGTAACCCTAAGACGATCTTCATTAAGTCTTTGGTTGTTGTCATGGTAACAGCAGGCTCCTCATCACAGGAAGGAAATTAGATTTTGGAGTAACATGTGAGTTTAAAAGTGAGTTTCAGGTTGAGTGTTTAGTTTTGAACAGTTGCTGTGATTTGCATGATTTCTGTGAGCGATCTGGTGAAGTGTTGTTTCACAGCTCAACTTCTCATTCATTCATCAAGGTTTTTTTTAAGAAAACACATCAGTTTATTTTGCGTGGGAGGTTTTGTTAGAAAATGTATTTTGACGGGACACTGCTTTGGCTGAATACAAGTGACATTTAATGTGTGAAACAAACTTTTTTTCCACTGCTAGTGTGTTAAATCTGCAGTTTTTCTGGTGTCCCGGTTAGTTTTCATGTTTCTCTCAGTGTGAGTGCGTGTTTGGCCGGGTCTCAGTCGTGAACAACACATCTCCAGTATAATGTGCTGCTGTGAAACCACATACCGCAGTCTGAATGTAAAGACTAATCTCACTCCAGAGATCTAGCACGAACCTCAAAGGGAAAAAGCAATGAAGGAAAAGATGAAACTATTACAGTGTGAAATAGGGATTAGGAATGGATGAGCACAGTTCAGACTAGTCCATTAGTCAATTGAATTACTTGTTTTGTCTGTTTTCTAAAGATTAGTTTCAGGGCAGCATTGTTCCCCTTTCTCACTTAATTTTTTGGAATTTCTCATCTAATTAAAGTAAATAAGAACTGACCATAACATTCATCTTAGCATCTCCTTTTTGATGACCTGCCCCTTAAAGGTTAAATATTATTCTGCCCATTTTTACAAGATGTAATATAAGTCTCACGTGTGCCTATAATGTGTGTACTGTGAACTTTTAGCTTAACCTTACAGATCATTTGATATAACATGCACAAAATGCCCCTATTTGGGCAGGAGCAAAAAAGCCTGTTTTTATGTATGTACCTTTAACTCTTTCCCCGCCATTGACGAGATATCTCGTCAATTAAGAGAAAACGCTTCCCCGCCAATGACGAGATTTTCCGTCTTTCCGCAATACCGCTATTATGCCCTTCCGCAACTTTTTAAACCCGGAAGTATTGCCCTATGGCAAGCGGCTGCATGTCCGTGTCTGTTTTAAAGATCGCTCTGAATGGGATCTCTATGAAAAGTCCGCCACAAAAATGGAATTATCTCTGCTTTTTGCTCAAAATGTGGTGTTTTTGCAGAAACCTACCCATATTCAAAAGATGATTACAAAAGAACCACTGAAGGTAGGATGAAACGTTTTTTTTTTGTTTGAAAGCAGAGGGTCTGTTCTTTCATTTGGTTTATTGTATGTTTATATATTTAAAGAAGAACATTTTCTGGAAGGCATTAAACTTTGGTGAAAATCATGAAAAACGCTGGCGCTGGCTGGCAACTTTTTTTAAAAACGCTGGCGGTGAAAGAGTTAAATGCAAATGAGCTACTGCTTTCTGTTAAAAATAGATCTGATTGGGGCAAAAGTATATTTAGCCACATTTGTGCTACAAGCGTGCTAACAAACACATTCAGAAAAGCTTTTGGATAAAGTTAACAAGTCAGTCAGTGGCTATGGGGAGGGGCTTTATCAGTGTGACATCACAATAACAAGAGAATCAAAACAGCATATCTAAAGAACCTGCTTTGGTTTAATGGGGATTAAAAAAGGAGTGGGTGCCAAGAGACATTTATGTCTAATCACCTTGCAAAGGTGGATTTTGCGTAATATGGTTCCTTTAAGACTAATTATGCAGCCAACCCATAGACTATGATAGATTATGAAAATATGTACTTTGTAAATCCATGAAGTAATTGCAAAATTAAAACCGAAAATTGTGAGAACGGTGTCTGTCAAAAACATCGCAATTAGATATTTTCGCAAAATCGCACAGCCGTAGAAGTAATCGTGAGATGGCCAAATGAACACTGAAAGATTTAAGCACATGCACTTAAAAGAGTTTATTCATTCTGATTGTTGTATTAATTGGTTAATTATCAATCAAAGCAATATCTTAATCTTGATAGGTCACATTGACTCTTGTCTTGCAACTTTCCTGACAAAGAAACCCCGCCCCATGTAAAGGAAATCTGTTCCTGGTCATTCCCAATGGAATTATTGCCTGCTGTTGATAAAACCGCTTTACCTCTGGAGCCTGGAATGTTTGAAGAAGATTCAAGATGAGGAAAAGCACACCAGAGATTTATATAGTCTTTATCTTTAGATAAGCTTGTATGCATATGATGTGAACACTTCATCAATTCCCATTTCATCAGTAAAGCCTGTAGATTAGCGGACTTGTTTCTACTGGACGTATATAATTATTACTCTCTTTTGATTCAAATCCAGCCAGGCTCCGATTTGTTTTTGCTCCTGACGGCGTAGAGGAGGAAATTACACAACAAATATCCTTCTTGGCAATCCCGTTCACATCTTGCGCTTCACTGCATGTAACATAATCCCCCATCTTCGATCTTCATTTGACTTGTTGATGTCGTCGTCCCACGAGCTGGATTAGACCCAATTAAGAGGGAACGTCAAGCCAAGGCTCGGACCGGCGTTTTCCAAAACAAACTCCAGCTTTATTCGGATGTGGGTCGTTCTTTAGCTCTGATAAGACAACAACGCTTAAATCTCTTGAGGCCTTCTCAGATGTTTCAGCACAGCCATGAGATTCATCTTCACCACAGAGTGAATTCCTGATTATGTATCTGCTTAAGGGCCTTGGCTTTACCCGCACTATTAAAAACTTGAAATCAAAGTGTGCCCAACTCCTTAGTAGCTACAGTCTATAGGCAATGTTGTACGCTAGTTTCATGTTAAAGCACACACCTGTGCGGGCATGCTGACCAGTATAAATGCATGCATATAAATCACAGGTTTTTTTTGCCAAGAAAGCAGTTTTTCTTTTGGATAATTTGCCCATGGAATAACACAATACGCAGCTTTTTGTAATGATGATCAGCCTTGTCTTCACTTTTGTAAGGGGTTTCAAAAACAATGTCTGTAAGCCGAAGAGGGGGCTCAGCACACCTGCCAACCAGCTTTGAACATTAACAAGTCGTGTTCCTGTCCGCCTCAGGGTGAAGGCAGAGGATCTAATACTTGTTCTCTGAATCTTGTTCACATCATGTAGTTGATAAGCATGTGCAGGGCACTTGGGGCAAAATTAGGTAGACCTGTAGATTGTTTTCCTTTGCAGTGTGATTCATGATGAATGAATACTTTCGTGAAGTTGACTCCTGAAACTGCTCATTATAATGCTTGCCGCTTTTATGAACTCAAATAATTGAGATTATTAGAATATTTTTTGTTAACATATGGAATAGTTTATTTTTAAGGTGCCAAAAATGCATTAATACAATAAATAAAAGTGTACAGTAGCTTACTCCTCCCCTCCCTTCTGTGCTTTCTGAACGAGTCATGAACGCGCCCAACCCTCACTCCCAAATCCTCCTTGTCGTTTATTGGCTGGAACACTTTATGTTTCGTGGTGGTAGGTTTGACCACTTTGTTTTTGTTGCAGTTTGTGAAGCCTGGGCTGTCTGCAGAGACCGTGTTTTTTACAGTGTGTTCATGGGACCGGCAGCTAGCAGATAGGGAGGAGATGTATGAAATAAAAAAATGTTTTATGGCCTAGCCTTATTTTTTTTAGGTTTAATTACACAGAATTCATGATAAATGAATGTATTTCATAAAATGTCATAAAACTAGGGCCCCCCTGGCACCATCTTGCGGCCCCCAGTTTGAAAACCACTGGTGTAGTGTAGTAAAATCATTAATGCATGACTTAAAGTGGCCTATTGCTTTTACTGTATAAAACAAACAGGAAAAGCAATATCCTGAAAGTTCAAATACACAAAGCCATCTGCATTTAATAACTTTATTGTTAATAAGCACAATAAATCAATCTTTCATATAAACTGTTGATTAGATCAATCTGTAGTGTGTTTACATATAACAGATTCATAGTGAATTTGTCTGGTGTTCAGTCATAGGCGCGTGCGCGCGTGTGTGTGTGTGTGTAGTTGTACAGCTATCTTTGTGATAACCAATTTTTTCTAAGACCATTGGAGTGAAGACAAAGAGAGTAAAAAAAGGACATTTTGGCTGGCCCTCACTTTCTGGCAATCCTTTAAAGGGCTGTCTGAGGGTTACAATTTGGATTTAGGGTTGGGATTAGAATTGGGTTATGGTTGGGAGTAGAGTTGGGGTTAGAATTTGGTAAATGATGTGGCACTTAGTTGTGATGGTTTTGTCTTAGTCTATGGGGGTAGAGATTGCGTTACGTATGGGTAAGGGGTCCTCACAAAGATAGTTGTACAAACGTGTGTGCGTGCGTGTTTACTTAAAACAGCAGTTAAGAATGTGTTGCTTCTCATTTTAGTATCTTTTTATTAATTTGATATTTATTAATATTAACAATTAAAATGTTTTTATCATTAATTACGCAAATACACATTTTATCCTTGCAGACTGTACATATCATTGCCTGTAAATGCCTCAAGGTTTAAGCTCTGAGACAGTGATTATTTATTTTCTCTTTAAGCAGTCAACAAGATGAGTGCTTTGTTTTTTAACATTGCTTTTCATGTATTCATCACATTGAAAACTCTCCACATGTGTTTTCCAGAAATACAAAAATATATTTCTCTGGTGTGATTGCCAAACAGCATTTACTTAACAATCTGCTCCATTCAGATAAATGATGGTTTGTGTACTGGGGTTGTGTGCTCTGTTCATTGTTATTACGGTTTTATCCACTTTATACAACGCAATTCCTATGATTGCATTTACTGAAAATAGAATAAACATATCGTATAAATAAACATTTATGCAAAATATAGTTCGTTTATTGCACTGACCCACCACCCCTTCTTCATTGGTCTACCCAACACAACACAAAGATGTTGCTTTAATGTTTCCGTACCATTTGCTTTCTGTGGAAATAAGCTCTCATCTTGACGTCATTTACAACATCATTAACTAGGTGCAATACAGATACTTTTGAATTAATTTATTTTACAAATCATTTCCTCTTTATACGTGTGGGTGGAGGTTGGTGGGTTGTTTAACAGAATGCAGTGATCACGAGGAATGTCTGTAACTTCATTGGGTCAACTTTTGTGTCCAAATTATCATAAAGATCTGATTTTAATCTTCATTAGAAATTAGAAAAGTGTGAGAAAGAAAGGAAATTCGGTAATTTGATAAAAGTCTTTCAATTGTAATAACAGTTCTTACACTGAGCGCACACACCAGTGAACAGCTGAGACATGAGATTAATTCCAGAAAGTGTCGCAGGCCAAACAATGTGGATTTAAACTCCTGAATCCTCAGCCAGAAGATGAAGCAGACGTTTGTCCAGCAAAGTGGCTTAGTTCTGCAGGAGTGGAGCGCAAACGGCACATGGTGACCTCTTCCCAGCCGCTATTAACCTTTGACCTTCAGCGCTGACTGCACAACCGATCCGGCCACGATTGCTGGCCAGTTTCTCAGTGGACTGGAATCTGTTTTAGAGAGGTGGCTGATTGTGTTTTTGATACCCACTGTTTTGGAGAGAGTGATTGTCTTTCTATAGAAAAATGGATTTATATACACTATCCCACCAGTATGTGTTGACATTACCCACACTTAAAATGCTTGGATGTCATTACATTTTCCATTTTTCAGTCACCGTCCGGTTTCACCACCTGCACAACAGTCAGTTCTGGATGCTTGGAGCTCAAGCACGTGTTTGTTTCTTTTGTGTGTTGTGTTTGTAGGGTTGGGTAGGCAGGCAGGCACATTTTATTAAACGTCGGGGTTTGGCACAAAGCAGGCGACCGCATGCAACAGCAGCGCAGACGCGAGCAGCCCACCGCCTCTTGTTTCTGCAGTGGGCTTTTTATCCGGAGCAGGCTGAGGGACTCGTGAACAAAGAGAAGCCCTTTCACAGGGCAAGAGGCTCCGCAAAGCACATTAAGTTAGTTGTCATTTCAAAAGGCCAGATGCTCCCACTAAATAGAATGAGGGCAATCTGGATTTTATAAAGCGCCTCTCTCTTTCTCTCTTCCCATCTTTCAGAAACAACCTTGCTTCTCTTTCATGCTGAAGGCTGCTGTGCACCGGGCCTCACAAACAATTTACACACATTTGTTGCCCTTCTAAAATTGTATTGTGGTTCAACATGTGCGCGACCATGTGTGTGCTAGTTTGCATTTGTGTTATTCGTCTAAATGTCTCTTTCTGTCACTTGTAAATCACTCTTTGAATTCAGCTTGGTGCTTTGAGCTGCACTTGCTTGCATGAAGTCTTTTAAAAATGCATTAAACACACAACAAACAGTTACTTTATCTCTACTTTATGACTGCTGTATTACTTTTATTTTCCTCCACATATTAATGATGTGGTCAGATTGATCTCTTTCTCTTTTTTTTGTATCACGCTTGGGTTCAATACATCTGTAAGATTCATGTGCTGAATAAATGCCATCAGTTTTTACAAACTACTCAAAAGTCACATGCTCAGTATAGTATTAGACAAATTAAGATTATTTTTTAAAATTTTTATATGATTTTTATTAACGCAAAGCCTCAGCTTTTAAACTGTGAATGTTTCGGCAAAATTCATTCATTTAATGTTTTTAATTATCTTTAATGGGTGTAACGAATCACTGCTGCCTATCATCCCTAATCAACTTTTTTTTTATTGCTTGTACAGTCAAATTTTTCAGTATAAAGTGTATGTCATGGCACACTGTTTAATTTATCTTGATTATTTCTTGGCAGACGTTTGGGTTAGAAAAGTGTAATAGTTTAGAAATACCAAAAGTTTAGGGGCTGTTTCCCACAGAGGGTTTTGATTAATCCAGGACTAGGCCTTTGTTATACAAGACGTATAACTTTTTTTACAAATAAACCTTACAAAAACAACCCCCACATACGCAACCCAGGCAACGATGTTGGTTAGTAGACACGCCCCTTACTACCGATAGGCTACCAGTGTGTTTTGATACAAGACTCGGTGTGTTTTTCAAAAATTATGCACCCCACCTTTAAAGTTTTATATAAAACTCAAAATATTTTTCTCCATTAAAGAGTTCGTTCACCCCAAAATTACAACTTTATTATAAATCACTTACCCCTGTGTCGTTCTAAGTCCTCCGACTGTCTTCAGAATAAATTTTTTCGATATTTCTGCAAACCGAGAGGCTTCTGTCTGTCCCGTTGACTTCAGTTAGTTTCACAATTATTTTCCCCATAAAAGACATCGGCAGAAAGGTCCATGTTCCTTCAATCTTTCAATAATAATATTATGAAGCGACCAGAACACTTTTGTGCGCGAAAAAAATTAATTAAACAATTTGTTCTCCTCCTTGGTTGTTCAGTGCGCCTTCACGGGCAGACTACGGCGCATGCTGCTGACGTCATCTGCTGATGTAGTTGCCACCGTACACACACAGAATATGCTGGCAAGTAATTTGTGCATTTATACAAACTATTTAAGTATTGTTTATAATGTTTGCATAATGGCTTAAATAAAAAAAGCGAAAAAAAACCTTGGCAACTACTTCAGCAGGTGACGTCAGCAGCATGCGCCGTAGTCTGCTCGTGAACACGCACTAAATGACTGAATGAAAAAAAGTTTGTTTTCTTTGGGCCCAAAAGTGTTCTTGTCATTTTATAATATTATTATTGAACTACTGATGGAGCATGGACCTGTTTGGCGATTTGTCTTTTTTTTCTTTTCTGAGGAAAAAAATTGTATATCAAACTAAAGTCAATGGGACAGACAGAAGCCTCCCGGTTTTCATAAAAAATATCTAAAAATGTGTTCTAAAGACAATCAAAGGACTTTGTGGTTTTGAACGACACCGAGGTAAGTGATTTATGATAAAATAATAAAATAAAATAAAGTCATTTTGGGGTGAACTAAAGCCGAAAGTATACTAGGGCTGTCCGCATATGCGCGGCGTCCGCATGACGTCATTTTTGTCATCAGGAGGGTCCGCGGTCGGTACAACAGCGCATGCGCGTAAAAATATATAGACTGGACACTCCACTACAAATAATTAAACAAAGGAAATAGACAGCATTTGCACACACTATCGTTTTTCTTCTTTAAAATTTACTTCTTCCAAGAACAGAAAGCTGTGGAGCATGTTTGTTACCATAATGTTTGATTCCTTTTCTTTGTTGTCTTGTTGTTTGTTCTAAACTGTGTTTGCAATGGTGGATCAGTTACTTTTCTTCACCTATCCTAATGTTTTAATGTACTCTAAATGTCGCCAAATCAGTGCTGCTCTGACGGCCTTTTAGGCTAATATGAAATCATTTGTATTGCATATAGTGTCAAATGCGGCCATCCGCGTGTAGTATACTTGGAAAGCTGCGCGTATGCGTGCGCGCGAGCCGGATGCGGAAAAAAGTATACCCCGGCCTTAAAGGAATAGTCTATCCTTTTGCAATATTAAACTATGTTATTACCTCAACCTAGACGAATTACTACATACCTATCTTTTTTCAATGCGTGCACTGTACAGCGCATTGTGAATGTGTTAGCATTTAGCCTAGCCCCATTCATTCCTATTGTACCAAAAAAAAGTTTTATTTTGTGGCACCATACTTACTGGTATAACTTCTCATGAAACAGTCTTTAAATAGGGAAAACACGGAAGTGTTTGGTGGCTTCCCTGTTTGGTACCATAGGAATGAATGGGTCTAAGCTAAATGCTAACACATTCACAACGCGCTGTACAGTGCACGCATTGAAAATATATATATATCTATTAATTCGTCTAAGTTGAGGTAATAACATAGTTTAATATGGCAAAAGGGTAGACTATTCCTTTAACCGTTTAAGGTTTATCTGTTTCTTTAGATCAGTGTTTCTCAACTCCAGTTCTTGCACCCCTCCCAGTATGTTTTGGATGTCTCCCCATATACTGTATAAAACTTACTGGCTTGTTAGTGTGTTAATATGGAAAGCATGTTTGTTTGACTTCAGTTGCACAGACCGGTCAATGTATGACATCACATTCATGCGAGTGATTGGAGAGTAGATGACTGAAATAGGGCTGAGTGCTTAAATTCGCTGTTTTTCGCTGTATTCGCGGAAGACTACGAAGGACTGGAGTTGAGAAACACAGCTTTAAATGTTGGAGATGTTTTGGTGTTACTTGGCCAGTAATATCCTCTTTCTGATCTCTGTCATCTCTTCACAGGTTGGAGAAAGACAGCATGTGCTGGTGACCGAAGAATCATTTGATTCCCAGTATTATGTTGCCCACAACAAGTTCTATGAACAGGTATGTGAAGATATCTGACTTTCATTTTACAGTAGTTTTCAAAAAGCTTTCAACTTTGGTAAAAACCTAAATTCTTTTTTTGTGGCTACAAACATATTTGAACTTTAAATGTTTATATAGGAGCTCTCAAATGGATGCATTTGGTTAAGTTTGTGGTTATAAACTGGGGGCGCGAGATGGTGTCAAGGGGGGCCAGTTTTATGTCTTTTTAAGATACATTCATTTATCATAAATTCTATGTAATTAATCCTCAGAAAAATAAGGTTACTAACCATCAGCACTAAATTGCATAATTTAATATGATGCGTTTAATTAAAATTCTAAGTTTGAGGTTTTATGTCATGAATTTTCTTTATTGTGGTGTCAGCTTGTAGCTACAATGCAAGAATTATAATAAAAAATGCCTATAATTTAAAATGCCTTCAAAGCAGGCATGTGAAGTTATCCTGAAATATATGAATTTTTCTGGTGTTTGGTCAGGGCACTTTAGTAATTTGGTCATTCCAAACATATTTCCCTATGTAAAAAATGTACAAGGTTCTTTTTAATGCGTTTGTGTCTTTTCAGATCTGAAATCTAAATTATAGTTGCGAACAGAACAAGGCCAGGGAATGAAAGGTTAGCTTTTGTTTAGTGCACCTTTAAGGCCCACAGTTTGACTGTGAAGGTTGTAGACCAGAAGAAAAATGTTAAAATAAATGCTGGCTTTTAGTCAGTACAGCCCTCACCTCAGATGTGTTGCAGAAAGTACAAGACTTCAATACAACCACCACAACCCTTCCAAATGTAGAAACATTGTCCTAAAGCTTTCAAA
This sequence comes from Paramisgurnus dabryanus, assembly GCF_030506205.2. Lineage (NCBI taxonomy): Eukaryota > Metazoa > Chordata > Actinopteri > Cypriniformes > Cobitidae > Paramisgurnus > Paramisgurnus dabryanus. Next base: position 28,361,406 of record NC_133349.1, read on the forward strand.
GCACTCTTAGTGCTATGTGATGATTGACGTTTTATTCGGTCTCAGCTGGTATTCCTCGACTGAGATTGCTTACTAGCTTTTACTGTTCTACCCTCTTTCTCTTTTGAAAATCTTATTGAAAGCACAAGACCTCTTTCACCTAACAATAGTACCTACAATATCCCCTCAGTTATTTTGATACTATTAACAGACAATAGTTGAGTTAACAGGTTAGTGCACCTAAAAAAGGATGTTCATGATGTTCAAAACTCATATGATTTATTACGCTACATTAACGCTTCTCTTTTACTTTTAATTGGTGATGTCATGCGTTACCAAACTGAATTGTGGATCCGTCAACGTTGTGTCACTGCCGTTGCTCGCAGCAGAAATTGATCATTTCTCAACTTTAAGCGCCAACGCGTGTGTCATCCAATCAGATCACCTTATGCAAATAACTTTACGTTTAGGAAAAGGAGGAGAACAGAGCATGTGTTGCGACCACTGTGATTGGCTGTTGGCCACGCTTCAGACAAACCTTCCATCAAGTGTTAATGCTTACATCAATGCTTTCAAGCAAATCCATACTGTGTGTGTGCAATATGTGCATCTAAAGTCTGTTTTTTTGTGTGGACAACAGACCAAAACTAACACAGATCACATCAATGCTTTGCACAACTCTATAGAAGTTAGTAATGCCAAATTTGAATAGCTTGAAAGGTGTTTATTTTATATTTCCTTGTGTATCTCACACAGGGCACACCACCCACATTTTACCCCAGCTTTCACTACTAGGGTGGCACCCTTTCAAAAAAAGCTCACCTTTGTGTACCCTGTAGATCATATTAGCATCTCATAGGTACATATTTGCTCCAAATGTGTTCAAATCTGTACACAATGTTACATTTTAGGACCTTAACAGTGCAGCATAAAAATTCTGGTAAATATTAAATTACCTGTTGGCTTACATTGCCTTCAAAACTAGTTTGTGGTCCGATAAGAGTCAGTTTTTCCACGTCTATGATTCAGATAGCAATGATTTTGAGCCCAGACAAGTGCAATGCCGTAGCTCTCAGCTCCTCTTGGGTCACCGGGGTCACCTAGCAAGCCAGCCAGCTGCCATTGATCTTTCCATTATAATACCCAACTGAAAGCCATCTCCAGTGCCATTGATTGAGAACGGGGCCATGCATTAAGGACGGGACGTCTAATCTGCGATGCAAGCCCTCTGTTTTCTTTTCTTCCTTTTGTTCTCCTCCTTTTCCTACTTGATCTGCAGACTCAAAGCCGTCGTGCTCTCCAGAGCCTTTGAGACGTGACTGACCATCCATCAGAGAGAGCCCAGCTTTACTCAACGGCTCACCATGTACATGGCAACGATTAAGAGCTCAGCTCAGGTTGTTTGGAGCTTAAGCTCGGACTATCTTTAAGCGCCCGGTGGTGGTGTCAAAGACGAAATTGAAGCCAGAGCTGCAAAGACCTGCTGTAGACTTGGGGTGGCTAACAGATGCTTGCTTTACAGCACAATATTAAACTTGGAGAAGCAACACAATCTCAATTTTGTAGCTATTTTACAAAGTGGCTGATTTGTATGATTTCTCATTTGCACGATTTGGTACAATCTGATTTCTGCTCCGGTGACCTTGGGTTTACGCTGGGTTTATGGATTCATTAATGCTTTCTTTTATATATCGTTAAAAATACCCAAACAATCGTTGTGGCAAATGTTATTTAACACATGCCATGCCTGGCGCATTCCCTCTCAGTGCCATCTTTAGCGCAGTCTGTATATCATGTGCACTCTCTGTTGACCATGTGTGTGAGCCGGCTGGTGCGCTGATGAAATTAACCCCCTACAAAAAGTAGAAGGGCTTAAGGCTATTCAGACTCTATGCACTCCTCAACTCGACATCAACTTTCTGTTCCCTCCCAGACACCGAGAAACAAAACTCACCTGTTCAAGGACGCACTCGGGTCCACCGCCTGATGTGCACCGCTTCAAAGAAACTCAAGAGGTTCAAAGAAAACTCAGCCTTGTTCAGTGCCACAGGCTCTAAAATGCCATTTCTTTTAACACACGAGAACCAGAATAAAGATACGGCTCACAATTTCGAGCAAAACGCAGACTGGCTCTTAATGGTTTTCCAATTTGCAAAGTTTCATCTCAATAGAGGCCAGACAAAAGACATACGACAATTTTATGTCCCCCTTAAAACGTTAGTGTTTGACCTTCAGGGTTTTTGTAATTGAATGAAAAAGTAAATGGGAATAAAAACTCTCCTCGTAATACCGAATTAAAATTCACGGCACACGACGGCCATGGCATAGACGGAGGAAAAGGAAAACACATTTATTTCCCCAGCCTAATTGAAAACGTATTCGACAGATCCTCTGATATGTCGGAGTTTTGATGAATCATAATGCGCTTTAAGCTTTCCGCCAAGCCTTTCATGTCTGGGGAAGGTGGTTTTTACGCTCTGAAGTTATCTGGCGCTCGCCGTAATGAAGGCAATTTCAATGTAAACCCCTATAGATCCGACTGCACAGCTTTTTAATCCAATTCAGCCCCCATGCCTGGACTGATTCATGTCCTTTTAGACCTAATGCAGATCTGAAGCTCTAATCTCTCCAGGCCTCAATGCAATGTTTCTGATGCACTGGAGGATATAAAACCGGTCGGTCACGGGGAACGAGTCAACAACATGCACGATAAAACAAGGTGCTTGTTTGTTTACGTTTTCAACCGCTGGAGAAAACCGATAAAAGCTGTGCCTAATAACTCTGTTCAAGATGTTACAAGCTGCTTTTATGAAAATGCGCAACATATTATGAGGATTTTTATCGCGTAGTTTAATGTTTATACAGACCGCATTTGGAATTTGCGTACCGTAAAATGCAGTTAAAAGGGACGGCCGGCGGCACGACTGTCTGAATCTGTCGAGTGATATTGATTTAAGCTCCAGCATTATGCCGGTAGTGAAAAGATCAATGATGTTTGGTTAAGGCTTGAGGATTCAGACGAAGGACGTGTGGAACAAGTCATGTATGTGATGTGCTGTCTGAAGTGCAGGCATCACAGACGCTTCATTCGTATAATATAGGCACGGCTGGATTTTAGATTGATTACCTGTTTTTTCAGGGTACCGTGGCTTGTGTTTTGATTTAGTGTGTCATTATTGTCACATTAGATGTATTAATTATAGCATTATGTGAAGCTGTTTGACACGGTCATAGATATTTGACCTGAAGTTCAATGATACGGTCAAGCTCCAGTGTTTCCATAAACATTATAGTCCTTCTTTAATTTCCTCTACTCAAGAGAAGATTAAATGTTTTGCTCTTATACTGTAAACGTCATTTGATTTCATCTCCATGTCATGTTTCCTTCATGTCTTTGCAGGTACTGGTGCCAAAGAAGTCTGAGTTCAAAGGGAAAATGATTGAGGTGGACATATATGAGGCTGGGAAACACTACATGAAGGGCCGTCCTGTGGATGATGCTCAGGTCTTCACGCCTTCCATTGCTCAGCCTCTTCAGAAGGGACAGGTGTCTGGACTTTCTCAGGTCAGTCTGTGTGATCTCATATCTTCATCATCATCATCATCATCATGATCATCATCTTGTCGGTTTTTGACTCTATCTTAGAAATTGACCCAAATTCTCAATTCTCTTTGCGTTGCTGAGACATTTTTGGATGTAATCCGTTTAGAGAAATGTTGAATTATTATGTGGACTGAAGCACAACATGCTCTTTCACAGCCTACTGTATTTTAACATCACATATGTGAACTGGTGTGGGAATCATGGGTCATTAAAATACAAGCCAGGGACATTGGCTGTTTGGTTGTTTAATCGAGGCCAGACATCACAACGGCCACTGACCAAGACGAGACAATCGTCTGAGCGCCACACCTCTTTTTTCACTCCGAAAGGGACTTGACAGATTGGAGGCCATTTCCTCTGTATAGTAGTCCAGAATTCACACTCAGTTTGCCACCTATTTGAGAAGAGAGTGTGAAATGTATAACTATGTTCACAGTTTTTTTGCTAATTATATATTAATCCAGACAAGAATGGACTATTATAGTTCAAGCAAATTGGACATGCTGTACATCCTGCCAAATCACACATCCATACAATTTGTTGGAGAACTAACAGTGACTTACAAAATGAGGCGAAAGATTATCTGTGTATCCTCATCATTTAGGCGAGCAGTACTGATATTTAGTATAATAGAACTGGAATGCTTCAATAAATGAAATCTTAATTTTTTAGTCTAAAAATTGATTTATACTTTTGTGTCAGACCTACGTCGTAGTCTCTACACTGTATGCTATTGGCTACTCCTGCATCATTCGTGTCGATGTTAGTAGCCAGTGTCAACAGGCATGTAATTGTTGTAACCTACAATATCAATGCAAAAGCTGAAGAAGCAGCAGATTTTTACTTCAGCAGTGATGGCGGGAAATAGACGACTTTTGATGCTGCTTGAATTGGTAAAGGCAGCCATAATCTCTGAAAGCCACACCTAAACAAACACGCCACTTCCCTTATAGAATCTGGACCTTCTGTTGATAGACCCGCCCCACACATACCCAACCCAGGCAACGATGTCGGATGGTAGACACGCCCCTTACTGCTGATTGTCTACAAGTGTGTTTTGGTAGTCGACCCAACTCTCTTTTCCAGAGCGTTTTTCAGATATTGCGCACTCCTCCTTTAAATATCGCTTCTCAAATTTGTTAGTTTTTGTTTTACCGTTGCAAGGGAAAATGCAGGAAATTCAACTCAGATTTTTTAACATGAGGATGGGGTTCTGGCTAGTCCTGCATAACGATTAATCGCAGTTAATCTATTGCAGAATGAAGGTTTTTGTTGGTGATTCTCACGAAATCCAGATTTATAAGGTGTCCAGCATCAGAATTTTTTAAAAGCCATTGAAGCCATTTTTTTTACGCATATAAGATTAAGGAAATAGAAATTAAGTATATTAGAGATTAAGTATAACTTAATACAACCATTATTTTTAGAGGACTTAAAAATATATTTCCTATAGAATTATTTACATTTTTTAGATTATCATTATCAAAAATTATCATTACCACAACATATTACATTAAATATACATATATATTACAAAATGTTTCGGTAATGAGAACTAAAAAGTTTTTACTTTTATCTGGAGAAAAAAAATAAGAACTGCTTTTACCTGGTAGCCATCTTGAGTGTCACAGTCAAATATGTCTCTTCCAAAATTCCTTGAGGGCTTAAACAGTGATTGGAAATTGTTGCGGAGGATGAGAAAAATGGTCTTGGACACATTTATATCCCTTATTATTGTCTCCATATTTACCAATGATCACAAAATACCACATGTTTCTTTGCTGTAAATGTTTATAGTATAAAAGGCACTGAAGCTTTTTATTTTTTAGATTTTTTTTATTATAAATATTTTTATATTTATGTATCATTTATATTATAGATGGTTTCATCAGACGCACGTGCACTGACGGGATAGACGTATGGATCCGAACTTTACTTCCGGTTTCGTTTTTTTAATAGTCTGACTAGTTGCTAAACTGATCTCTTGAACAAATGCCTCGTCGAAAATAACAAACGTTTTGGTTTCCTAGGTAATCTATGTGTTGTTTTTTGCTTGTTATATAAATAAATTACGTTTAAAGAACTTTGTTGTTATTTATTCATAGCAGAGTTTACCTGAAGTTACGTGGGGACCACGACAGCAGGTTGTTTATGTTGTTACTGCTGAAAGCGTCTATATATAAATATAAATACTTCATATATAAATAGATATTTTTTCTTAAAATTATACAAGCATGTGTGCATATTTATATATACATAATTATTAGTCAGAGTTCACACAGATATATGATGTAAACAAAAACCTTTATTCTGCAATAGATTAATCGCGATTAATCCTTATGCAACCCTAGTTCTAGCAGACCAATTACAACACTTGCAAGCTGTGTAGAATTGACGCGCTGTTACATTTTTGGACTGGTGCGTGTCAGTCTTTGCACAGCCTACGGTGTAGCTATGGTGTGTAAGTCCTATGCAGAAGTATAAATCATGGTCATAGTCTGAATGTGGGGCTCATTATACGTCTAGTTTTTGTTTGGGTCTTAGCAGGTGCGATATCGGTCTGGGTTTTGACTACAACTCTGGCTTTGTCCAGGTTTGTGTGAAATCTTTTTCTTTCTTATACATTGAGGATAAATTGGCTAATTTAATGTCAGATGAGTGGGTGAGACAACACTTACAAACTCTATAATGAAGGCCAACACTTTTCATACACAGCAGAAGCTTTGAAACTGTGCATGTCTGAGAGTGAAATAATGTAAGTGATGTTCTATTGCTCTAATTGGCTCTCCACACGTTTCACTGCCTGGAGCTCTTAAGTGGTTAACTAGTGAACTCAGTCACATCTAAAGATAGCAGATAGCCTCTACTTTGAAAGTCCATTCCACACCATTACACCTTCCTCTATAAAACTACAGACCCGTACAGACCCTCAGCCTTTCTTTTCTGCCGTATGCAAAATATCACAGCCTCGGGTTTCACAACAGCTGCTTGTTACTGTCCTCCCTAGTACACATCTTGTCTTATAAAGTAATTAAAATCCTGAAAAGAAGTTAGATTCTTGTTCTTCCCACCCAAAGACCTTACATTTATGCATCTGGTGGATACTTTTATCCAAAATGACTTAGTGTGCAGCTTATTTCTACTGAACATTCCAAGTACTTTCCAACGTTATCTCACGGCAATTTGTACGTACAAATTGGCTGATCTGTACAGTATTAATTTGTTGACCATATAGTATATTTTGTACGATTTACTTTCACCCCTGTGATGTTGGAGTTGAATAATCATTTTTATATGATTCATACCCGTAAATGTTCTGGGATCGCTCCCAGAAAGAGAATATAGTTGCCTTGCCATAACATAGAAGGAAAGCATTGTATGTGAACAAAATACAGAAACAATGCCATAAGGGGCGTGCCGTAGTGAGGACACTCTTGTCATTGCCACAGGGATTTAAACTGAGATCAAACAATCATGACAAGAAATGTCGGCAAACTGGACTAAAGTAGAGATTCGGAAGCTCGTCACTATTTGCACTGAAGCTAAAATCACCAGCTTGACAAAACAGCGCATCACATCTTATAATCTTGTCAAAAATGTGGTTTCTCAAGAGGGAAATCACGGATATTTAGCAAACTTCAGTTGCTGTGGAGAAAACTACCAAGTGCAGGACTTTAAATACGTTACATCTTTATGGGATTTTTACGGTATGTGTGTGAAAGCTCGCACAGATTCCGGAAAATCATTGGCAGTGTGAATGAACCAAAAATCTAACGATCCCAGACCAATCCCAGATGCAGTTTCCGTGTATTTTCCGTAATCTTTGTGAGAAAAGGACTTTGGTGTGCTTGACTTATGCTGCATGTACACCAGCCGCGGTAGAGGCGGCAAGCACGGGTGATTTACATGTTAAGTCAATGCAAAGACGTGATTACACACAGATTATTATACCGCGGCGCGGATGAGCGTTGCCGTGGGAAATGCGCGAAGTGAAAATTTTGAACTTCGGCGGATTTCCGCGTCGCGTTAACCAAACAGGACCTTGCTGCAGTAGGGACGTGATTACAGGAAGCGAGCGGAGTGGTGGACTCTCCGTGGAGTCGCAGAAGCCCCTCCCATACCGTGAATTTCCGTGTGAATTTCTCGAATGACTAGAATTTCACGCGCTGCTTTCACACGCGAATGCAGCGAGTGAACTCAAATGTTCAAGCGTCCAACTACGCGCGAATAGCTTGTTTTGCCACCCCTACCGCGGCTGGTGTAAACGCAACATTAATGCTGTGTTTTACCTAGAAGGTTTACAACAAACAACTAAATCTCGCAAGATGTTGTCTTTAGGGTTAGGTTTGAGGGTAAGATTAGGATAAAAACAGCAGTTCTGGCTCGATGTGATACAATACAGCCTAAATGCCGTGAGATGTTGGGTTTAGGTTTGGATTAGGATAAAAACAGCACTCATCTGGCGAGATTTCATGACATTTCGCTGTTTGCTGTATCGTTTTGACATCTTGCGTGGTTCTGTGTGATTTGGACAATGTCAAGTTACACTCCTGATTCAAGTTACGCCCCCTTTTCTTGCAGGCCACAGACAGACCCATCTCACTTCTTCTGAACTTCTGATCTCTGTTACATGACAATCACTGCTTGCTTGTGTATTCTCTCTCTCTCTCTCTCTCTCTCTCTCTCTCTCTCTCTCTCTCTCTCTCTCTCTCTCTCTCTCTCTCTCTCTCTCTCTCTCTCTCTCTCAGTTTATGGTCTGCCAGGACGGGCAGTAAAGTCTGATGGGGTGTGAAATTAAAATGTGTATCACATTTTGAAGCATCATTTGATGTCCTCTGTGTGGATGTATGCTCTCCCCCTCGAAAAATAACACAGCAGTCACAGATTAGCATAGAATGACAAATAGAGACGGTTAAGTCGGCTGTATAATTCCTAAATCAGTCAGAGAGAGCAGACGCTCTCCCCTCATACAACACACAGGACACCTCAGTTCTTATTAATGATTCATTCATGTTAATGACAAAGTCAAAGATTTCCCCCAGTCATAGCAAGTGTTCACAAAGAAAAAATTTTTAAGATCAACTTTTAAATAACAACTATAAAAAGTAATTGATACTACTTGTGTACTATAATTAAAATGTTTTGAAACCGTGCGATAGCTTAGAGATTCGAGTTATTACAGTATGACCTCTGCCATACAGCTCTCAAACAACTTATGAGAGCTAGCTAATTCTTTCATATTACACATTTTCTCAAACGTGTAAACATAAGACTTTAATCTTAATTAAAATGTTACTTTCGCATCAAGCTTGTCATTCATCATTATCGAGTGGTCGTTCAGTGTTTTAAAAGCATTCGTAAAGCACTTCAATCTGAAAGCACAAAATAAGCTCATTCAAATATGTCATTTCTTTAACATTTCGCGAAAAACCGCTGTGCAAGATCACTGTTTCTCAGAAGTGCATTTTTTTTTTTCCATTGCCCACAGTCATTTCATTTATTCTCAGTTTTGCCTTGCTTTTCAAAAGCTCCCGTCGCTTCAGAAGAGTAGCACACCTCCCACTGACACATATATTTACACACAGCAACATCAGAGAGGAAGACTGAGAAGAGAAAGCTTTTAATGTGATTTATTGAGTTTTGAATCCAGTGAAAAGGAAGCGTCTGACAGGAGGAGGAGCAGGTTTGGCACTGCAGGTGTGTGGATGTCTCCTGGCAGTGTATTAAAACTGCACTCAATAACCTCTGCTACTGATCTCAGACCTGTTCAGGTGAAAGTTGGTGACAGTTGAAGGGTAAAGGTCGGTTTGTGAAGTGCAGATCTGTGATAAGGAAAAGAAAGACACAAAGAGACTATTGTAATTGTATTATGTGTTAATGTGTGATGTCAGACATCAGCAGGTATGTTTTGGTGAATGCGTTGTCATGCTTGGCGGTGCTTTTAGCATTTGGGAGTTTATGCTTCAGTAGTTTGTTGTGTAAAGCGCTGTGATCAGCTACTTAAACATCTCGTAAGCATTTTTTTATCTCTAATGTATAAATGAAAACATTCAGTGCATGCTCCATAGGCAGTGGCATTCAGGATTGAATACCTGAATTACCCAAACCCCAGTGAGCATGTATGTTTATGTCAATTGGTGTCTGTTTTAGAAACACTTGGATAGTAAAATACCCATTAGTATCAACGGACTGTCTGTTTGTATAACACAAACTAACTTTATTACATAAAGGATTACTCTACTTTCATAAAAAATCCTGATATTTACTCACCCCCATGTCATCCAGGATGTTTATGTCTGTCTTTCTGTCTTTGATTAGTCAAGAAAAAAATTAGTGTTTTTTTTTTTTAAGAAAACCATCCAGGGTTTTTCTCCATATAGTGGACTTTATTGGACCTCAACAGTTCACAGTTTCAATGTAGGATCAAAGTGCTCTAAACAATCCCAAACGAGGCATACCAAAATATATATATATTTGTTTACTTTTAAATCACAACTTCTCGTCTTGCACTAGCTGTGTGACGCTCCAGCGTGATTTTATGTATTACGTAATAACAAGGTTACATATGTGAAACGCACATTTGCTGACCATTTTAAACAATAAACTGACACAAAGACATTAATTAGTATCATCCCACGTACAATAGCATCGGAACGGTCCACTTTTTAAACACTTGTAAACATTGGAGCCTTAGTTTTGCACACCTGTGTGAACTTTTGACGTGATTACATAATTTTTTAGGTCACACTGGCACGTCACATGGCTATTGCAAGATGAGACGTTTTTTTTTGGGGGGGGCGAAAATGACGATTGTTTTCGCTAGCTAAGACCCTTATGCTGCGTTTACACCAGCCGCGGTAGAGGCGGCAAGCAGGGGTGATTTACATGTTAAGTCAATGCAAAGACGCGATTACACGCTGATTATTATCCTGCTGCGTGGGAGGTGTGTTTCACGCGAATTGAGTGTTGCTGCTGGAAACGCGTGAGTTGAAAAATCTGAAGTTCGGCGGATTTCTGCGCCGTGTTAACCAATCAGGACCTTGCTGTAGTAGTGACGTGACTACAGGGAGCAAGCGGAATGCTGGTGTCTGGAGTCGCAGAAACCCCTCCCATGACGCGAATTTCTCGAATGACTAGAATTTCACGTGCGGCTTTTACGCGAGAATGAAGCGAGTGAACTCAAATGTTCAAGCGTCCAAATTTCCGCTCATACCGCAGCTGGTGTAAACGCAACATTAGGCCTCGCTTGGGATCATTTAGAGCCCTTTTAAACTGCATTGAAACTGTAAACTGTCCCCCAAAGTCCATTATATGGAGAAAAAAACTTTTTCTAAAAACTTTACCTCTGAGTTGAATAAAAATAAGAAGGTTTGAAAGCTAACCTTACATAGGGCCCTATAAAATCCGTGTTATTTTTTCCCAAATTCTGTTTAATTTTTTTCCCAAATTCCGCTTTCTCTGTTTTAATTTTTGCAAGTTCCGTTTTATTTTTTCCCAAATTTCGTTTTCTCTGTTTTAATTTTTGCAAATTCCGTTTTATCAGTTTTAATTTTTGGCAATTATTTTTTTACCCTTTACTGTTTTTTTGTCATAAAAAGTGTGTTAATGATTAAAATGTAAATGATTTAGGGAAAAACGGGATAACACCGCGCAAACACACACAACTCAATTCAATGCATTCTTTAGTGTTGTTGCAGAAGGCTACGCGTGTCAAACAGTGGTGCCTTCAGAAGTGCCTTAAACAAATCAGTCCAGCGAAACGCGATCCATATTTTATACACCATCGCTTAAAATGCATATAACTTTACAAATATACAAGTGATCTGACTTAGGACAGCATAAGCGGTGCCATGATGCAGATGATTATATTTTAAATACGAGGCATAGTTAGTTTGCCTCAGCTCGCTTGAAATGCATAAAACTGAACAAATACATGAGGATTTGTGTTCGGACTTCGGACAGATACGAGAGCGCGTGCACATGAGAGAGGTGCAGTAAGACAGACATGGATTAGAGAGTGAATGTATCTTTGCGCTCACAGTGAACAGAATGTTGATAAAACTTACAAAATAACAGTTCTCCGGTCACATAAAAGTCATTTGGGAACTGCTCGGAACAAAGTGCTTAGCGTCAAATTTCTTTTTTTTCGCGGACGAAAGCAGAGTCGTGGAGAGCGGCTTAGCCATGGTTTCAGTGTTTTGGAGGGGGTCTGAAACAACGGGAGGGGGTGTGTCGACCAGATTTACTTCCCCCGGTCTGCTTTTCTCCCAGACATACGTTCGTCTCCCACACAAAAACAGAAGTTTATTCAAAATATGTAAAATTCCATGATATTCCGCGTTTACACTAGATTCCGTGTTAATTTGCCAATTCCGCGATTCCGTCTGCTATTCCGTGATCGCGGAAATTATAGGGCCCTACTTACAGTTCTTCTTGTTTGGTTCAGAGCAAAGGGGTGGGAGAAAGAGAGTGGGTCAAAAGTAAAATCATAATGGTCACACTTTATTTTACAGTGTATACACTACCTATGTACAGATAACTGTAACTGTGTCATGGTGTGGGCGATATGACAAAAATTTTATTTCACGATAGGACTAATTTTATATCATGATAATGGTATGTATCGCGGTAGAAGGTTAGGTTTTTATGTTAAAATTTAAAAAAAGAGGCCATATTTTCATAATTCTCACAATTTTTTTTATACATGCATAAAAAAGAAGACATAAACAAATAAAATTCAAGCTCACTGAAGATAAACAGTCAGCGATGAAAGAATGATAATAAATAAATAATGTATAAATGACAGACAGGAGCAAATTTTGGTAACTTTCCATTTAAGACCAAAGTCCGGTTCCAATATACTGTTACACGGGCGTTTTCTCTTTTAGTTGTTTGCTTTCTCTTACTTTTTTCCTTTTTGACGCACATGTCTATTTAAGAAAAATTAAGCGGCAAAACTACTTGCGCACACCTCTCACTCACAAACAGCGCACACATATAGCACTGTTGTTTGTGTTTCAATGGCTTAAATCACTTTTTTTAAAACTGTGGTGCTTAAATACGTGTACAAACGGTAAGTTTTCATAACCACGCGCATAGCTACGTGAAGTGGGCGCAAAACCTCGATAGAGACGATAGTCCAAAATCTCTACCGGGTGAAAAATTTCTACCGATTTATCCCCTACCCCTACTGTGTGATATTACTGAACTATATTTGGTATCAGATATGAACCTAAACATAAACTTAATCATAACCCCAAACAAGATATCACCAATATTTAGTTGGACGTTCTATCCCCTCCTGCCTTAATCTTAATACCAGTTATTTTTGCAGATCCATTTGGTGCTAAAACTTAAATAATTCACCTTGAACTCTGTTTGTTTTGGACACTTTTTTTTTGTAATTTAGGCTGGGGAAGGTATTTTACTGTACATGGCACCCCCATGATGCATAATAACAATTGAGCATAAATCATGTCTACAAAGCTACAGCGTTATACTATATTCTCTGTTAGTGCCATATAGTAGCTAGCAGTCCATTGAATAAATTAATTTTGATATTAATCTGCACTTTTTGTTATAATTCGTTATCCGTGTATTGTCCGTTTCTAATAGCAAACGCTCATGCCAAAACAACTCAAGAGTTTCAATTGCCGTAGTCAATCAGTAACTGTTTTTCCCAAGGCGCTGTGTGTGTGAGCATTTGTCTTGTAAACAGGGAAATAGGACTTGTATGTTTGTCAAACACCTAAACAAACTTTCCCATGATGACGTACTGAGACTGGGAAAACAGCTCGCCATGCGTGTGTCCTGTACCACCCGTGGTAATGATGCAGAACGCTTCAGTTCTGGGATTTTATTTTCGAGCGAGAGCATCTCGGATATTTAAAAACCTTTGTTTGTTTGTGTTTACTGTTATCTAATGAGAATTGCTGGTGTTAATTGATGTTAATTGATAGGTCAGGAAGGACTAATTGAAACTCCCTGAAGGTTTTCCAGAATGCTTGCGTGTGTTCGTGTGAAACGGTTTATGTGAAGGATAGGGCTTGTAAAACAAGCGTTCGGGTTATGCTGCGCTCCTGTATAACCACAGCAGGAGATGAAGACCAGACAAGACATAGGCTGTGGTCTTTATTTTCACCCTGCCCACCTAAAACTAAATACATTCAGCACTTGAACAATGAACTTTCAGATTTGTCATATTTGTGGCTTGTACAATTTTTGTTTAAGGAAAGCTTCACCTGAACTTTAATCATTTTATATACAGAATCAATGTTTTGTATTTTGTTCCTAAAATATTTCTTGACTGTTTACTATGTGTGTGTGTGTGTTTGATGTACAACAGACAGTTTGTGTTGTTTTGTGAACTCCACAGTCTGTAAAGCAGTCGATTAGTGTCTGTGTTCAAACACACTCCAGCATTCGCTCATGCAGACACAACCTACAACCCTAAATCACATTTCATCTCAGCTCATCATCCATCTTGTCTCCTCTTACGTCTTGTCTTGTTATCTTTCAATCCCGTCTTGTCTTATCTCTTGACTTCTTCTCTATGATCATCTATTCTTGTCTTTTCCGGTCTTGTGCCATTCAGTCCTTTCCCGTCTCATTTCTTGTCCTCTCTCCTGGACCCATCTTTGTCTCCTTTCCTTCTCGTTTTTTTCGCACAGCTAAAAACGCAATAACCGCAGCACATTATGTATGTCAACAACACGGCAGGCTGAAAAATGAAGTTGCCATTAAGGAGTGTCTTACAGAGCGCCCCCCGCTGCCTCGGCCCTGCATTAATTCATGCGCTGATAATGCCTTCATAATTCACAAGCCGCTCTCTGAACACCTGGAACTGGGAATTAAAGTACCGCCGCACTTAATAGTACCAAACTGTCCCTCTCTAAGTGTGTGTGTGACCAGGTATCCCTGTTTGTGTGTGTCTGTCTCTCCCATGGCACTGTTCCTGTGGCATTGTGGGATTGCTGGCCCTTTACATCATCTGGAGAGCCGCCGGCCAAGTATTCCCTGCCGAGACTGGCTGTTTCTCTGATGTATGTGGACACGTTTTGTGTCCTAGAGCTGCTTTGCCCGCCTTGTGCATGAGTTTGAGGATATGCATCATCCTGTAGCCAGTTATTATAAACAATAGTGTGATAATGGTTAATTAGGTTTAAGTTCATAAAGCTTATTGTTTAAAGGACAATGTTATTCGATTAAATTCATGAAACATCTGTTCACGCAAGAACATGCTGCTTCACTTTAAAAAGCGTTTGTTATCAGATAATGTGCAAATGACACAAACAACACTTTTATTTGTAAAGCTGGATGAGCAGGTCAGTCAGTGTTGTTAAGCAACACGATGTCAATGAGTTTTATAAACCACACTGATCCTTGATGGCACGTGTTGTTTACAGTATCAAGCACTGTTTTTTCATGTTTGTATACAGTGGGTAAAATAAGTATTGAACACAAAATAATTTTCTCAGCATATTTCTTAAGGTGCTATTGACATGACATTTTCATCAGATATAAGTAACAACCCTTGTAATTTACATATTCTAAGAAATCAAACCATATATGCCAAAATAATTAAGTTATGAGTAATAATGACAAAGGGAAAAAGTATTTAACACGTTTACTGAAATGTATTTTTATACTTCATACAAAAGCCTTTGTTGGTAATGAAAGCTTCAATTTCAATTCACATTGCTCAGGTGTGATCTTGACCCTTTTATTATTTTGAAGTCTTTCAAATCTTGAAGGTTCTGTCGATCTCTGAACTTTGGGCTCATATTCAAGAAATAAAAGAGGTCTTAAGGACCAAAATGGTTAGGAGTATCAACAAGGACTTTTAAGAGGCTTTCTTTAGAGTTTCTTTAGCAACAGGGAAAGTGGACGAAATTCGAAGAGGGAGACAAAAAGTGTTGAACACAATGCATGACAGTGAGTTAATAAGACACAACACATTAGATTATGAAGGAATCATGTCTGTGATTGATATTATTAGAGACATGCTAGCATCTCTGACACAGAATCAAAAGTAATCACTACATTAATTACAGTAACCGATTCGGAAATCAAAAGCAAAACCACTAGTGTTAAATGTACACTGCTGGGCCCGTATTCATAAAAAACAGGGACAAAAAAGAGAAAAGTGGACAAAACTTGAAGAGGGAGACAAAAAGTGTTGCACACAATGCATGACAGTAAGTTAATAACCATAGATATGTATAATAAAGGCTAGATGTCTTACGGCGGAGTCTCTAATGGCATTACCTGGCGGCCATCTTACCACAGGCAGCTCGCTCACTCGTAGCATTGTGTTTTAATGGTGCATGTACTTTTAAATGACCATAACTTGCTCAATTTTCTACAGATTTTCAAATGGTTTGGTTTCTTACAAACGTTATTAACGTTGCTAAAATTCTGGATGCTTTAACATGTTTTTAGCATTAGTATGCAGTGTCATAGGTACATTTTTGACGTTTATAACAAACTAAACCGTTTGAAAATTGGTAGAAAATTAAGCAAGTTATGGTCAATTAAAAGTACATGCAACATTAAAACACAATGCTATTAGTGAGCGAGCACCCTGTGGTAAGATGGTCGCCAAATGCGGACTTTCCACTCAAATGGCCAGCAGCGTGGGCGGACATCTAGCCTTTATTATACATCTATGTTTATAACACGCAACACATTAGATCGTGCAGGAATAATGTTTGTGAACAATCTTATTAGAGACATGCTAACATCTCCGACACAGTGCAGAAATGCCAAGTCTTTTTGCGCATAGTTTTTAAAAATAAGTTGTTACATCCATGTACAGTCATGTGATTTAAAGAAATGTTTGCAAAAAATCCCTAAAGTTTGCTAACATATCCCGCATTACTGATTGCACAATAGTACAGCAACATACACAAATATAACCTCCGGAGCGCGAACGCATCCCGGTTCCTGCGGTCTGTTGGGTTCCAGGTTCCCCCAGTCTGACTGCGTCTCGGTTTCCCGCTGTTTGATTGCGTTCTGGAGGCAGCACACTGGGGAATAGACAGAGGGGGAGAGCACCCTGAATCGCCAACAGAGGGGTGTGTGGTGTGCTGCTTTTGGCAATCAAAGGGGCGGGGACGTACGCATTATGATACATTTTTTTAATTTTTTTATTTAAAACACTGAAATAAAACTTAATTTTGAAGAAACTATGATAGAAAATGAACACAGACTAATTATTAATGAATTAAATGTTTTTACCTCTAACAGAAATAGCTGCGTGATGAAGTAAAACTAAAGGGTTAATAAACACAAACTAAAGCAGATGTTGTAGAACGTCTGGCGAACGATGATAGATGGCGCAAAAATTGTAAAAACTGATTATTTCCCACTATTAAACAACAAAATCACCAGCTAACGTACTTTAAATTTGCAAGAAATATAGACGAATACAATAACAGGCTCAAAAAAACCCAAAACATAAGTCCACTAACAGTTCTCATTGAGATGTGTTTTATCAACTGGCTATCCTCCAGACATGACGGACCATTTCGGCCATGTGGCGCATGTGCACGCTCACATGTTGTTGTTTTTTAACAACCTAGTTAAGGCGGTAGGGTTTCCCAGGTTAGGCGGGCCACCCGAACTGAAAAGTGCTGCGGGAAACCCTGCCTTCCCCTTTCCACACCGTCAAAAATTAAGGTACAAAGCTGTCACTGGGGCAGTACCCTTTAAAAAAGGTCATATGTACCATTTAGGTACACATATGTATCTTTGAACTGCCAATATGTACCTTTTGAAGTACTAATATGCACTCTTTGGGTACAAAAGGTGTACCTTTTTGAAAGGGTACTGTCCCAGTGACAACTTTTGTACCTTTATTTCTGAAAGTGCACCCTGTTTCTAGGGTTAAGGATATATAATAGAATTGTAATTGGGCCTTTAACTTTGCTACACTGACAAGTTACCAAACCGAATCTGTTAAGCTTCTCACGTTTCTGAGCTGGGTTCTCTGATGAACAGAAAACCTGGCCTGATATGAGATTGATTGACTATAGTAACAGTATACAGGCTATCAGATAATGGTCATGTGTGCGACAGCCATTTAGTTGATGTGTAGTCGAGTCTGTTTGCAGTTGCTTGCCAAGATACTTTTTGTAGGCTCTTAGAGATTTACTGATGAATTTAAAACCACTTCCCTCATTGAGGAAAGTAATCTAGAGCATCTGTCCCTTGTTATTCCCATCCGTCAGTCATTGAGAACATTGAAGGATAGAGGTGCAATTTCAGTCACTTGATCAATGATTGGAGCAGATTGATTTCCCTGATGGAAGCTCATTGGATGTCTGTTGTCCGACTTCAATAGAGTGATAATGCATTGCACACGATCTCGTGTTGCTGTCGGCCTTGCTGGCTCTTTTATATGCACATATTAAGATGAAAGATCAGAGCGATAATGATTCAGATTGATTTTAAAAGAAGCATTTTGCTAAACTACTCTAATCTTATCTAAATCGAGAATATGCATTTGCTGAGTTTTTGTGTCTATGGCTATTTGTCTGCATATTTAAGGCTTTACTGTGTAATCCCATTGTAGTGATTCAGAACAGTACTCTTTGATGCCGAGATCATATCAGCCAGGCTCTGGGCTTATGTACAACATTTTCTGCACTTGTTTTGCATTGCTGAATTTGGATTATAGTCGCATACATTAGAAGTGTGGTTGTACCAGGCAGCAAAAATTCAAGCGTGTTATTTCTGCACTTTAATGCAGAACGGCAGTCACATGGGGCAGTTTCTCGGATAGGGCTTATCATAGTCCCAGACTAAAATGCAAATAAGATTTTTTTTATTTTAACAAAACTGATAGTTTAAATATGAATGTTGACAATATTTATCATTTGGGTTAAGCTGCGTCTAAACACCCCACGGTGAAGCGTCTGGTCTGAGTAATCATAGCCAGTGCTGTGTGTGTGTGTGTGTGTGTGTGCGTGCATGCATGTGGATTATCACCTCAGCCGGGTGAGAGATCATTCAGTCCATGCTGGCGTCTGAAGGCCCAGCGTCCGTGTCCTTGAGCCTCTCACCTCCACTAACAGCAACGCCTCAGTCTAAGCCCCCGCAGTCTATCGACAGCAACTGATTTGATTTCTGTGTGTGTGTGTGAGAATGACACAGACACAGATCAATGCAGTGTCTGGACACAGCACGCACTAGCGGTCACTCTAACTGACATTCATCAGATGAGAAGAAAGAGCAAGGATAAAGGTAGATAGTGGCAGACGGTGAGAGTGATGGTAGAAATAAGGAGTGAGAGATGGTTTAAAAAGCAATAGTCTTTTAAACTTGCTCTCTCTGTTTAAGCAAGACTGTCTGTGTAAATGATTTGTCCCGTAGAGTTCACAGGGGTGAGATGAAGACAATTTGGCATGCAGTGGACATACCGACATAAGATTGAAGGGCTGAAAGAATTGCTCTTGTGCACATCCAAATGTTGAAATGCCAGTCAAAACTATAAACATGGGACAGAAATTCCTAGGCCGACTGTTTCCAATATCTTAGGACATGCATTTTAATTTTTAAATATGGTGCACTCAAAAAAACAGAATGCTAACTTACCGCATTACCCACTGTCATCATCCATAGGTTTTTTATGCAAGCACCAGTCTCCCTGGTTGGAGGACATTTGCATTTACATATTTGGAAGACGCTTTATACAAAGGGACTTACAGTGCATTCAATCAATAGAATAAAAATGTCCTTATAAGCCTCTCCGCACAGCTTGTGAAATGTATCACAACATCAGCAGATAGCTAGAGCTCCATTGTCGAGCAGATATTATCCAGTAAGTCTCTACCTACATTCATCCCAGTCTTCCGATGTCCTGGCTGAGATGATACAGGTGGGAAGTAATATCAGCGCAGGGAAGTCAAGCGGTACAAAGGCATTCCCTGCACAGCTGAAAGTTTTAATACGGTTCCTCTCCGCTCTCCCGTAGTGCAGTTAGAGACTCTAAGGTGTTTTGCTTTACTGAAGTCCAACTTCATGTCGACTTTAAACATTCTTTTGAGCAGAGCGGCACTCAAATTACATTATTCATCAATGGAGACCCCCAGGGTTCTGTTTTGGGAACCCTAATGTTGGAATGCAGGCTTGACACAAACCACCAAAAAATTAGTACGGCAGGGTTTTTTCATTACACAAAAAGTCTGTGTTCTTACATGAGACATGTCCAGTGTTATGTTGCTAGCACAGCTATGAAATTGAACAGCACTGGGCTTGCTTTTGTAACAATTCAGCAACACAGAAGTCTGGTTTTCTAGACAGGCCGCTTTCAGAACCTCTCTGTGTAGACTGTGTGGTTTAAAAAGAGAGCTTTCAGCCGCTGTATCACGTTAGCAGGGCGGCTTATCTCTTTTACTGTAGCCACAAACAGAACCATGATTCAGACACAGCCAAGCATATTACAGTCATGTGGGAGTCAGAGGAGAATGCACTGAATGGCTCCGGCTGCTCCCACGATAGCCTTAGGATCAGGAATTGTGGGATATGATCCCAGAGGTGAGGTGGTATTTGAAAGGGGCACAATGAGTCACGTAGGGCGTCTGTGGGTGGAGGTTGGGCAACACGATCCCTCTTATGAAGCACAATGACAACATTTTCCATTCACACACTCGACAGAGGAAGACACCATCTGGAAATCACACCTGACCTGATTCATGTCGATATACACAGATGTCACTAAAAGGGCTATGATACCTGCCGCTCCTACCACCCACGCTTATAATACACCTTCGAGTGACCTGTGTGCTTACTGAAGGCCTGTGTACGATAGGATATCTGTCTGTCTGTAGTGTACCAACATTATTAGTGAGGACCGTTGACGCTTCACGAACATCACTTTGAAATTCAAAAAACTGGAGTCCGGTGCTGCCGGCACTTCTACTTCCTAAACCCCCAACCGGCAATGGATCCCAATCCCATAATGCATATCTGGCTATTACCGCCTTGGCGCTCTGTAATATTGAAATCATGAAATAGCCAGGCTTTATATTTAATAGCAGGGATATATCACTCCCTCTCCAGAAATGAACATATTATTGGGTCAGCTGTCAGGTCTGTTCTGAGGGGAAACGTGTCTCCATTACGCTGTCCATTATAGATGAACCTTTAATGTTCCGACACATTAGAGAGGACAGGACTTCCAATTACAACCATTTTACCCTTTGAGACTTTGATGTGTAAGTCAGTCTTAAATCTCTGGCCGTTTTAGAGCCTAACTGCCCTCTATCATTGCCCTGTCAGTTTGATGTTGATAAATGACATCTGGACTCTACTGTGCACACTGGCTCGTATCAAACACTGTATCTGTTGGATTGGTCAGTTTCCATCCGCTCACTGTTGGTTTTTAAGATTGATAGCTTGGATTTCTCACGGTCTAGTGATTTGTGTCAATTCAGCTCCTCTTAATGCGTAAAACCATAAAGTGTTTTGTCAGCAGCTCTTGGTTTGGGAAGAATTGTCATGGTGTGGCCTAGCATCACTATTGGTTTGATTTTGTCTGCAGGTTCAATATAAGTCATCTGTCATTATTTACTTTTATCATGTTGTCCCAAGAAACACAAAAGGTGAACTTTTCACAGGATATTCTGCCCACTCATTCCATACACTGTAATGAAGTGAATAAGGACTGGAGCTTTATATGCGAAACAAAAAGTACCATGATGTTTCATAACTGATTCATTCAATTCATGTTTTATTTTCCATTTCTTCTTAAGCCATACATTATTGTCATGTGCAAGCAATTTCAAAGCTATGTTTACAAGCAGGAAAAGTCTGGCGGATGTTACTCACAGAAACTAACACATGACTTCAGAAGACTTTGATTATAACATACAGTAATGGATCAATGATGTATACATTACACACAACATGGCCCAAACGTAGCTTCTGGAAGACTTCTGCAATGAATCAATAACAACAGAGTCCTTCTAGAGTAGATTATAAGCAAAATAGTTCAAATCATGAAAAAAGCAGAAAAACTACTACACTCACATTACTGTGTAAAATTTGTTAGCAACAGATCCTGGAATTCTTGCTTGGCTGTCAACCCTCTCTTCGTACATGCTCGCCATCTCAAACTGAAACGTATTTATTTTCGACAAAGTATTTGTTTCAGAGATCAGTTTAGCCACTAACCACACTGATAAACAAACAATTAACTACAGGCCAGGTGCATTACCATGGAGATGACTGCGTCCGAAATTGCCTATTTCCATACTATAGAAGGTTTCAGCAGTAACAACATAAATAAAAAGTCTGCAAAGAATCAATAACAAAAAAGTTATTTTAGAGTAGTTTATTTCTGATAACAAGCAAAATAAACAACAAGTAGATTACCTTAGGTCAAATCATAGCTAAAGCGTATCAAAAACTACACTGAGCTAACATTACTGTGTAAAATGTGTACTATATGATGTATAAAAACTAACTACAGATCGGCTGCCAAACCTTCCATCAAATAGCGGTAATCCATGATCGTCTTTAGGAAGTCAAAACGTAGGCGAAAAGCGTTAGGCGAGACCGAGGGGCAACCTTTCGATCTCTCTGATGAAGCCAATACGGAAGTGACTTAAACTGCAATTCATCGACTGGCCGCTTGAGGCTGGCTCCAAAAGGAAGTCAATTCCCATAGACTGTGAGGGGGTGAATTTTTTGTAACTCATCCGTTAAAATCATATTAAGCCTTAAAGTTCTGCATAATTAGGGGCGTGGCTGCTTGAGTGACGGTTGAACAGTCACTGCTGTCACTAGAATCGAGCTAGGCGGGTGTGGTTTCAGCAACCAGCCACCTCAGCTCCACCCATGTCCCGCCTCTTTACCCATTTTCGGTTTTCTGCGAGTGATTCACGGTGACGCACGGCCAAGATGGCGACGGCAGGCCACGCCTACTTTAAGCTTCAAAAATGATCTTCACAAACCAATGGGTGACGTCACGGACACTACGTCCATCTTTTTTTACAGTCTATGGGCGAGACGAATAGTATGTCCAAATATATAGTATTCCAAAAACAGTAGACAAGAAGTAGCCGGATGACATACTAATTCCGGCAAGATCCCGGAGTGTTCATTAGATGGACACTTTGCTGTCCTGTGAGCCCCCGGGAGAGGAGTTAAACAATGAAGACAACGATGGAGGGGTGTTGTTTTATTGAAAAATGTCCAAAAGCAGGATCGGGACTCTATTCAAATGCAAATGCATATATTAAACAGCTGTCTTGTTTAACATCATTTAAGTTAATGACTAACTTGTTGTTAAGACGACGTATGTCACGTGATGTCTCAATGAAGTACTACGTCCAAAAACATTAAAGAGCACCTATTGTCGGATTCACAGGTACAAACCACAAAGTAAACGATGACGCGAGTTATCATCTCCAATGTAAATCTCTTTTCTTGGACTACAACAAACACACAGATTGTAGGCAACAGTTTACTTCCTGGGATTGGTGATGTAGACAAGACCGACATTATCATAATTCATCCCGCTTCAGACTCACAGCCTGTAAGTGAACTCCTGTTAGCATTGCATTGTGCGTGAATCTTTCAAACATGGTAAGGAGCGTCACATTTCCGGTTGACGTCAGAGGTATTCAGGCCAATCATTACAGATTAGCTGGCCAATCAGGGACACGGAGCTTTACAGATCCGTGCGTTTCAGGAAGAGAGTGAACATCTGGAGCTACAAAAATGTACAGTATTTGGAAAATAATGTGTTTTTAACTATAAACCAGGGGTAAACATTGTATTACACCAAATACACAAAATAGCATTGTTTTTAACAATAAAATAGGTGCTCTTTAATACAATCTATATTTATACTATATAGTACCTAACAGTCGACAAGTATCTTAAATCAGTACCTACTGTTACAGTATAAGATTTTGGACACAGCCAATGTGTGTGCATTCAATGAAACTACTACTTTTTGAGTCCCAATTTCCATTTATTATGTGAGGTTATTAAGGTTGACCAGGACATTCTTCAAATAATTCCTTTCTTTCTTTCTCTTAGCTCAAAGAAAATATTTTACGGTTGTAACTGATATCAGAATTTTCAAATGTCAACTATTCTTTTAAACATGATTTGAATCTTCCAGCTCATTTAAATATGCAGGCTTGACTTCTGTTGCTCCACCTGTGACTGTACTGTGCACAGGTGCTTTGCCTTCAGCGGTGGAATAAAGACAACTGAAAGAAGAGAATAAAGCTATTGTATCGTGGTGTTTGCATGGGCATAGACACAGGGACGAGCTTTAACATGCTTAAACAATATCCCCACGCACAAGTCAGCAGGTAGCCCGAACAATCTGCTCGGCTAACACAAAGGTTGCTTGTATAATGCGTGTGAGGGTGACCCATAAAGCCAAGGCCCCCTTTCCACCTGCCATTAACAGATCAGTAATCGAATCCCACTTTAAAATATTACAAGACACATTGTGATGGATTCAATGAAACCACAAGATGGGGTGGAATGTAAGACAAATACAACTAAAATGAAACCAGATGCTAGCTGAATACAAAACACATGTTGATGACTGGTAAACAGGAGGCTGACGAGTTGTACTATTGAACATGATACTTAAATTAAGTTTCAGTCCATCTAATCCATGTGTTTCTCTTCTCTCTTACAGGAGCTAATGATGACCCATCAGAATGGCAACCACGTCCCGGTGGATTCCTCTACGGGTCTGTCATGGAGATTGGAGGGTGCTGGACTTAAACCGCTTTTACTGGGACTGGCTATAGCTGCCATAATATTGGCTTTAGTGATTGAAAAGTTTCACTAACACCAGACATTCCCCTTGAAAATCTGGATGAGGCCTTAAAGAGCGAGCAGAGCGCCAAGGACTCCGCAAAGCTTGAATGTTAATTTTAAGATTAAAGATAAATAGGTTAGTTAGGCAGTCTACTTGTAAGGACTTTTAATGCTTATTTTAATAGGATTAAAACATTTTTTGAGTGATGGCACATTTACTAAGGCTGTTTGGTCCAGTGCATTTAGTTTTTTTTTTTTTAAGAAATCAAAGCTTCTTCAAGGACAGCTTGAAAGCGTTCTCTTCATTTTCAATCCCAGCAGTCATTCGTTTCCAAACACAGGTGTCTCGCTGTCGGTTTTGCGCTCGGAGCAACAGACTCTTCCCGTCTTTGTTCACAGCATAAAGCAGGTCTAATAAATGAGACTGCACACACTCAGCACTGTCTCCTGGGTAATATTTCTGGAATGTTTTCCCTGGGATTTTGGCATCGGGGGGTCAGACGGTTTATTTTGCATGTTCGCGAAACTCCAGCGTGTTTATTACCCCTCCCCGACCTTAACCGGAATAGCGCGTGTGTGCGAGCCATATATAATCAGTAGTGTGACGGTGTGTATTATACCATATGTTCATATACGTCAGATTAATTTGGAATATAATACTCTTGTTGAGAAGATGAAGTGTGTGATGAAACGGGCGTAGTCTTTGATATTACGTGAATACGGTATAGGGACTGTAAATATTATGTCATACTGTGGAAAGTTATTCTAAACATGTCCTCGTTCCTTCCCCATATGGCTGCACAAATGCCTTTATGGTCAAATAATGATGTTGACAGTTTCCCTCACCACAGGAGTGTCTTTGTTTTATGATGTTTATCCTTTTCTCCAGCACAGCGGTGTTTTATACAGAGGCTTTGTCAAAACAACTCAAATGAGCTTGTAGCTTTTAGCGACCAAATTTATGCTAATGCGGCATCCAGCGCAAAAGCCGTCATCATCACGCTGGGTTTCTGTTTCACGTTTTAAAGTGAACTTTGGGTTTGACAGAGACAGCTGAGAGATCTGTGCAGTCATCTCAGAATCAACTTGAGCACGCAGAAAAACAGGACATGAGAAACCTAAAGCAAGCAGGGATCCCTGAGCACAATTTCAGTCTAGGCTGAAGCCTTAGCAGAGCTGACGCCAGTCCACTGGGATGTAGTCGACACTCCTGGTGTGTGCTTGGCACGATGGGAGCAGAGCTCTCCAAATCCTCTCTAGAGGAACTTCTGCCTCCTCGGAGAAAGATAACCAGCCAAATGAGAAGAGACGGCAGTAACCCAGAGAAAGAAGCTGAGAGACTCTTCTGGACTGTAGAGGCACCATAAAAGATTTTTCTGAGGATTTTAGGAAAAGCACATCCTTTTCGTGCCTTTTTTTTAAATGTTGGTTAGGAGCATCAATCATTGATTTCAATAAAGCTTGTTGCTTTATGGAGTGTCGACAGTGGGTATAAAAGCTTTCCAATTCCAATAAAATACTCCAATAACAAACTCGATTATATTAAACAAATAAATAAACCATTTTGTTGAGCCCTTTTCCCCATCATGGAACAGTAAATCACCGTGCCGTCTCAATCCGTGCCGACGCGCAGCTCATGCTGAGATGCGCGTCCCTTGCCCCAACATACAGTGCAACATATAGCAAGTGCTGCCTTTTGTTGCATAAACGTTGTTTTTTGTAAGTCGCTTTGGATAAAAGCGTCAGGTAAATGAATAAATGTAAATGTTTTAAGTGGAGTAATCAAGTCTCAATTTATTTATAAACCACGATTAAAAACAACTCCAGTTGACTAATGTGCTGTACAATGATATAATGACTAATTAAAAAAAAACACAAATATACAAACCACATCAACATCAGAAAACAAATATCATCACGAGTCATAGGCCTTAGTAAAAAAGGATGTTTTTAACTTTGATTTAAAAATATGTAATGTTGGTGATATTCTTATATGAAGCGGTAGAGTGTTTCAAAGTTTAGGTGCGGCTATTGCAAAAGCTCGATCACCCCTAGATTTTAATTTGGACTTTGGAACAGTTAACAGATTCTGGTTGGCAGACCGAAGAGTTCTTTCTGGACGATATTCACACAACAGATCCGAGAGGTAATGAATAGTGCATTCACATTTTGCGTGGAAGTAGAAGATCGGATTGATATCCATTTTGCCAAGAAGCACTCTGCAAAAAATAGCTTTTCTTACTTAGTATTTTTGTTATTGCTGGGCAAAGATTAATCGCGATTAATCACATACAAAATAAAAGTTAATTGTCGCATAATACTGTATGTGTTTGTGTGCTGTGTCTTATTATTTTGTATATTTAACACACTCACATACATAAATAAATTTGAGATTTTATTATTTATATATATCTTTTACATTTATATATAATATAGAATATATACAAATGTATGTAAACCTATATACACATGTAAATGTTTTTTTAAATACATAGATGAAATGTGTGTGCATTTATATATACATAATAATTACACACAGCACACACTTGTATATTATGCTAAAAATCACTTTTATTTTTTTATGCGATTAATCGCGATTAATCCATGGCAAGTGAAAATTTTGTCTTGTTTTCACTACAAATATCTAGGAATTTACTGATTTATAAATCAATGTTTTTTTTTTGTTTTTTTATGAGAAAATAAGTCTAATTCTTAGACAAAAAAAAATACAATTTAAGTGAATTTGGGTGAAAGTGTTTAAGAATGAAGTGAACAAATTTCAAGATTTTTTTCTTATCCCATTGGCAGATTTATTAGCTTGTTTTAAGCACAAATTTACTTCTATTGTATATTTTTGTCTAAAAACTGGACTTATTTTCTTTTTG
Source organism: Paramisgurnus dabryanus (assembly GCF_030506205.2). Lineage (NCBI taxonomy): Eukaryota > Metazoa > Chordata > Actinopteri > Cypriniformes > Cobitidae > Paramisgurnus > Paramisgurnus dabryanus. The sequence continues at coordinate 28,388,670 of NC_133349.1, forward strand.
CGTTTTGCTCATAAAAATGTATCTAAAATTAAGAATTTCGAGATATTTGTACTGAAAACAAGACAAAAATACTAAGTAAGAAAGTAATTTTTTGCAGTGCGTTTATGTGGCCGAATGTAAACGATACAATTTTATCAAATCAAATAGCTATCAGATCAGAGACACACATCAATTGGCCAGGTTTAGGGATGTTCATATTGACAGTTTACCAGTTAACTGAAGGTAAGAATTTATGACCGATTGGCATTATCAGTTAAAAGAAAAAAATATTTGTTAACGCACGGTGCGTGTTGTCATGAGCCAACAGACATTTTTCGCCACTTTTCTATCTTTGATTTGTGAATGTCCTGTAAATGACACATTATTGCTGCCCTGATGGTCTGATCAAGTAATCATTTGCATCAGAAATCATTTGTGTGCGTGTTTAAGTATGGTTTGGAAGCTGAATAGAGACGCACGCAAGATGACGCGGTCCGTCTCCGTCTTGCGCACATCCAGACAAACCTTCGCTGATGCCCCCTGACCATAAACATATCTCTTTTTGCACAAACGGAGAAAGACGACGCAAAAGCAAAACTTTCTCAAATGTGTCCTGCTTTAGAAATAACCACTGTTAAAGATAAAAAAAGAGACAATCTGCCCTCTTTGGACATTAATCCTCTGGACCGATCGCGTGCTTTTTGATAAGGTAATGTTGCGTGAATATCTGAGAATGTATGAATCCTGGTTCTGTTGTTGATCTGTCGCTGTTGTTTGCATGTTCAAATGAAATAAAATGTTTTGTTAGTTGTGGTAGAAAGTAAACTTTAGATTTAATTGTCAATCTCACAGATGACAACAAACAAATTCCTCTTACAGATAAAAGGAGACAAGAGATTTCTTATTGGCAAGTCGATGCCGCCGTGTGTGTGAATATCAAAACACTATTTGTTCACAGTAAACACGGCCAGAGGGGAATTGTTCAGCCAAACCGTGACAGAAAGGACGACTCCAGCTATACTGCCACCGTAGACACACATGCATATGCATGAACCATTAGGTGGAAGCCTTTGATAAAAGGGTTTCGCTCTTGGGATGACCCACAATCCTGTGCGCGAGTGCCGCCAACTCGCAGGCTTATTGGAGGTGTTGAAAGTTCATCCCCTGAAATAGCATTGTGAGGAGAGCTCCTGTCATTTTCGCCCGAGGGATATTCGGCTCATAAACAGAGCTGCGTGTGCATTTCACCTGGGTTTTATGTATGATTTTGTGCATTCTTTGAAGGTTTTACATTTATTAATCTGCTAAAGGCAAACAGCTAGTTTTCTGTACAGTGCTATGGAATGCTATGTTTTAGTGATTTACATAAAATCTTATTTGTGAAAAATAACCTTGATATATTAAATGGTGATCATGTCTAAGATTAAAATATATTATTGATAATAATATAGACATTTGATGCCAATGTGGTTGTCATGAAATGGTTAAATCCAGTTGACACTTTGTTTTCGTTACAACATACTTCATGATATTTTGTTCAAACTATGTTAATACAGCACAATTGTTTTTCTGACAGCATCAACATCCTGTAACAGTTTTGATGAGGAAGTTGGAATCATGTGGGTTTGGTACGCACTTGACTTTCATGTAAATAGGGTCTGAATGATTCACTCCCCCTGAATCAGGTCTCTGTTTTCCACACAATGTTCTCTCTGTCAGCCACAATAACCTTCAAATGAAGCTCTGAGACAGAAACTTCATTTGTTGGAATGAAAGGAACCACTTTCCACCAAATATATTAACGTTACGGATGAAAGCCATAATGCAAACATCTTCAATACTTTTATGTTAAATTTCATTAGGAGTGCAACAATTTTCTTGGTGAATGCATCAAACTATATTTGTCGCACGCCTCTGGGCATCGCAGCTCAGTATGACCAAACCTTGGAAATAAGCTAAAGCTTATGGCTTTGACTTTGAGCTGCTGTTGGTATTTGAATACGTTGGGGAGGGGCGAAAATAAATATTTACTCTGTCAACATGGTTGTTCATAACCGCTTTCTGTGTGATTGCACACCTAAGCTTTAAACTGTGAATAAAAACAACAGTGCTTTTTTCGCTTCAAGACATTTAAGCATCTCATCATCTTAATAACATTGCTAATTAATAAATGTTTTTATGAATTGGAGAAGTCTTGAAAAGGTTTTTATGCAGTAACAGTCAAACACACATGATAGGTTGAGGTTTTTAATACTACTTGAAAATTACAGGCAGGTGTGAATGATTAAGAATGAAGCTAAACCCTTCATGACCAGAACCACACAATAAATCACAAATAAACTGCATCTGTACAACATCCAGGTTAAAGTCTCATAATCTTATGATAAGATTTGGAGCATCAAAGTTTGATTTCAGTCATTTACTCTTAAAACAGTGGAGTTAAAGAGCTATGGCAAGCTGTTTTAACTTTTATTTGTTGTGTTCTTGATATCAACAATTCAATTTCCACTAGTTATAATTTTAATTCTTGATATCAGATATTACATTTCTACTAGTACCAATGGCAATTCTTGATATCAACAATTACATTTCCACTAATAACAATGTTAATTCTTGATATCAACAATTTAATTATTGATATCAACAATTCAATTCTTGATATCTGTAATTGTAATTATGAAATATAACTAGTTTTAACAAACATGCCTTACTAAAAACATTACTTGTGTGCATTTTGAGGCAAAACAAAGGGCATTGATGTATTTTAAGATATGACAGTTGCAAGTTGTTTTCAATTTGGACAGTTCTTACATTTATTTTAGTTTAGGATTAATCTTATCCCTGTCCGGAAAACCGCCTTTTTGTGTCTAGTTAAGGCACTAGACACATCTGTGTGTTATTATTGGAACAACACATCTTGTGTTGTCACTTTTATTTTTTTGAACACCAAATCAACACATAATGTGTTAAAGGAATAGTCTACCCTTTTGCCATATTAAACTATGTTATTACCTCAACCTAGACAAATTAATACATACCTATCTTTTTTCAATGCGTGCACTGTACAACGCGTTGTGAATGTGTTAGCATTTAGCCTAGCCCCATTCATTCCTATGGTACCAAAAAAAAGTTTTATTTTGTGGCACCATACTTACTGGTATAACTCCTCATGTAACAGTCTTTAAATAGGAAAAACATGGAAGTGTTTGGTGGCTTCCCTGTTTGGTACCATAGGAATGAATGGGGCTAGGCTAAATGCTAACACATTAACAACGCGCTGTACAGTACACGCATTGAAAAAAGATAGATATGTATTAATTCGTCTAAGTTGAGGTAATAACATAGTTTAATATGGCAAAAGGGTAGACTATTCCTTTAAATAGCAAAACACAAAACAATGTGCTAAAGATGAACACATCCTTTCTTAGAGTGTTAAATTTAATCTTTGTCATGATCTTACTCAGTCACTGTTAAAGATATCAAGGTTATATTTTCACAGCATGTTCTTTACATTATATAGGATGATTTTCTGTAGTAAACCTAAATCACAAAAAAAATGACTTTTTCAGGGTCACAAAAGTTACAGTAATTTACATTACTTTAACTCATCAAAATATGTTAATATTTTTGTAAAAAATAAATCGTGTATTGTGATCATTTCAATCCAGTGTGTTTTGAATTCCAACAAACTTCAGGAGCAAACCTCAGGAGTGACGTGAGATGCAACAGCATGCCAAAACACATAAAACGTGCTTAAAAACCTGGGATATTCAATCAAATATTCATTTCAAACTCTTCATGAAAACATTAGCATTATGTTGTTTAAATGAATATGACCTTGTTTTCTTTGCAGTATTCAAGATCTGAATTTTTTCAACCCCTTTTTTCCATTTCAGCAAATAAAACATTTTTATTGGGAATTTGATAGGAATGTTGTCAGTAGTTAACGAAATGAAAGTAAAATAATCATTGGTTAAACACATACCTATAAAAAGTCAATTCAGAAAGAACTGAAAATAATTTCGTACTGGTCTATTTTATGTTTTCTATGACTATGTATGTTAAGCAAAATTATATTGACTCTGCTCTGATCCCTGCTAAAGATATATATATATAGGATGAAGTTGAAATGACTTGTACAGCCCTTCTGATACTTAAATATATAAGGCACCTTATTAACAGTGTACAGAACATCCTCATATCTACACAGCAGGATTATATTGCTTCAAAAATAGTTTCCATCACAAGGACCTTTGACACAAGCGCTTCAAAACAACAAGATTAAACCTTTAGTCTTATCAAAAAGTCTCATCACAGCAGGATGATTTACCATTAGCAGATGTTATAATCATGAATACATAAATAGGTTTACATTCTAAGGGAGATGTGGGTATTTTTTGTAAATACCATGTTACTGTAAAACTACCTTGAAATGTATCGAAAACTATTTGAATGAACACAAAAAGTAGGAAACCACACAGACCATCACTTCCCGCAGCAGCACATGTCAGTTTCAAAAACCGTTAGCTGTGTCATCCTCTCATGCACGCACACAAACAGTACAGGTAGGTGAGCCAGCAGCACTCGATCTTACTAAGTACCAGAGAGACACGGCACGGTACAGGACAGTATGTCATGATCTAATCAGCCAAGCCTGAGACCACAAGCCTGTTTATCCACTGTGAAAGTGAGCCGTCTAATTACCGGTGACATACAACCCCGCAGCACTCAGCCCTGCGTCTACATCTGCCCTAATGACCCACAACTTGGACTAATTGAAGATAAGTTACACTATTTGAAGTGGCATAATGATGTTACTCGGGCATAATGGAGGAAAGAATGTGAATTCTGAGCGATGGTTATTCTGGGTTCAGCTAATTACCTTTGTCTGCATAGCCTTTGTTTAATTTACCAAACTGTTTTGCTTGTAATCAGGAGACGAATGAGCAATTTAGATTTAAGATGCAATAAGGATGCTGTCCTGTGAAATGTGTTCAGCCTGGTGCTTGTGCATGAACCCAGAAGAAAAGATCAAGAAATAACCTTTTCAGTAATGTTCATAGATGTTGCTTCTCACTCTTTGATGGCAATACGTAAAACTGCAATGCACACAAAATCTAAAGTAATCTGTATTTTTTTTTTTAAACTATAACATGGAATGCTGTCATAATGCTTCCTCTGATAAATAGTTGGGTAAAATGTGGACAAACTACACAGAAAAAAGTTTAAAAAAAGTTATGCACATAAAGGGTTCATGTTAGTACCTCAAAGGTGCATATTGGTACCAAATGTATGCAGGTCTCTGTTCCCAAGTGGTGCATATTAGGACCTTTTAAAAAGGTGCTGCCCCAGTGACAGCTTGGGGCCATTTTTAACCATTTATTCTGACAGTGTAGGTTACTTTCGAGGTTAAAGTAGATTTTGTAGATTTACAATAGTAGATTTAAAATAAAATCCACGAAAGCCTAAACATTTCAATACAGCTTCATAAAACAGTGCTAAGTAGGACATTTTGAAACAAAGTTAATGAAAAATAAAGGTTTTTAGTCGAATAAATTAATAAATTATAATAAAAGTCAATATAATAAACAATGTATGATACGCAAGCTTATCTCATGAAAATCCGTGTCACGGAAAATTTGATCACTTTATCAGTGTCCATGTTACGGAATTCTGCTTTTTTCCATGCCGGGAGCACGGATGTCTTTTCCGTGTCACTCCCACGGATTTCTCTTTTCAATTTATATATTATTTTCTCTTGGTTTTTCCCTTTTTTCTTACCATTGTTGCTTGGGGTTAGAATCACTTTCTGTTACATTTTTGAACCCAGTCTCACAGAGTTGCGTATAAATAGCACGAAGTGTAAAAATCGTGCAATACATACGCCAAATTCCAATTTGGCGTGCAAATAATACGCCAGTCCTTCCCATTCACTTAAACTGCGCATCTTCTTTTGTCGTTTTATTTATATGTTCCTCATTTTTTTGCAATTTTTTTAACATTTTCGATTGCGTTTAGGGTCAGAACAACTTTTTGTTATATAAAAATGACATCTTACCCAAACCCCAATTCAAACCCCAACTCCAAGCGACCATGGCTTAAATATAGACAAAACATGGAGAAACCTGTGTATTAAATAACATCCTTAAGCAAATCTAAAATCTAACCCTAAACCCAAGCGTATATGGTTTAAAAATTTGAGAAACCAATAAATAAAATGACAAAAAAAGATGCAGCGTTTAAGTGAATGGGAAGGCCTGGCGTATCATATACACGCCAAAGTGGAATTTGACGTATGTATTGCACGATTTTCACACTTCGTGCTATTTATACGCATCTACATAAGACTGGGTAGCATTTTTAGACTCCAAACCCCAACCCTAACCCCAACTCCAGGCGAGAATAGTTTTAAAAGCGGAAGAAAAACATGTAGAAACCAATACATAAAAGTCCATCCTAACATAAAAGTACATCCTAACCTAAACCTCGAATCTAACCCTAAGCGACAATGATTTGAAAATAGGAAAAAACTATGAGAAAACAATACATGAACTGATATAAGAAATTCGTGGGAGTAACATGGAAAAGACATCAGTGCTCCTGGCATGGAAAAAAGCTAAATTCTGTGACATGGATAAAGTGATCAAATACTATAACACGGATTGATTATACATTATAATAATGTATCATAGTACATTTATTATAATTAATTACAATAAAAAAGCAATAAATTAAATTATAATGTATTATTATGTAATAAATAATGTATTTAAATCGGTAATTAAAAAACAAAAGTGTCTGACAATTTGAAAATTAAAATGATCTTTTAAATAACAATTTGTACTTATTAATACAAATATACGTTTACTGTTGGAGTAATACAGCAATAAAAATACTATGAGAAAATGTTTTTCATCATGCTAAAGGTCAGGTGTATCCCTGACCAAACATTGAGTTTCTTAATAACAAAAGCATCACTGTTATACTGCATGTGTTAGCAGGTGATGTCATGTACTAGATGTTATTTTGAACCTCAGTCTGGTTCCTCAGAGGACAGCGTGTGCTGCTGACAGTACTGTAAACATTATCCTGATCTCTCTGGGACACGCTCTTCATCATTATCATCAGTGTTAATTAGATACCGTTCAACCCTTTTATTTTCCTTGAGTTTTCTCTCTTGGTGCCGTGCGTGTTGACAGGTCTTTACGCGGGGGGTCCTACATACGAAACACTATTAAAATCATATATGACGCGTCCTCACAGCGAGAGGAGGAAAAAGACAAAAAGTACAACGCAACAAATAAAGACGAGAAGAAGTGGAAATTGAAACATACCCCGAAGAGATATTCATCTTATTTCGCTCTGCGCTTCTGCGCTGAAACAGTCCCCTGACAGCTCCAATTAATTTAGTGTCAACTCTACACTACGGCTCATACACACACACAGAAAATGAGAGGAGAGACTTGGAAGGGAATACACAAACTGTTCAAGCAAAGAGACTGACAGATAAGGCTTAGAGAGAGATGGGAAAATCATATAGGGCGACGCTGACAGATTTTTACAAAATGTCTGTTACCCACAATCCTCCACTGCTGGCAAGAGAAGCAATTACAATTTCACAGGTTGAAATTAAAATCCCCTGTGGTATGTGATAGAGTAACATGCGCTGTCAAAGTGATTTCAAGCTGTTTATCTCCCACTGTGTAAAAGACCAAAAACTGATTCTTACGGAGAACGTCAGATTTTTCACCCACTCAATCTTTTTGAAAGAGGAATTTGAATTTTAATTGCCGGAAAGGTAAAAGTGGCTCGTATTGTGATGATGCTGCAAAAGACGCACTGTAACAATCCTCATTTTGATGCGAACGTTTCTAGGTCACGTAAGATCCATAATAGAAAGTATGACAGAATTACATCCAGTAGTCTCCAGAGGGAATTAAAATCATTTCTTTGTTCTTATTTTTCTGCCTCGAGTTTATATAGTGTCTCAAAGCCCTGCCCATTTTTATAAGCATTTCATACAATAACTCAGTCTAGTAAAACTCAAAAGTGTATTACAGTCCAGGCTGAAAATTAAAGCCATCACTTTTGGTATTGATTCAGGTAAGCTTAAGTTGCAAATTTTCCTGTGATACTCGAGATTCGGGCCAAAACATAAAAATGTCCTGCATCGTTTCTACAACAAATTGATTTGAGGCTCAATATTTAAATGCCTGTAGTGTTGTTAGAAAAGCTGTGGAAGACGTTTGACCTCTTTCTAAAATATTTATGAAACCACCATTAAATTTGTTTACAGTAGGTTTACTGAGTGCACCTGCTCTATAAATGAGCAAAGACTTGGATGTTGTAGTACGGCCATGCAGAGTAATAATTGCACCAAATGATTCTCATGGGATCGCTGCTTATACCATTACAGATCCCTTGCTTATTTAACAGCTGGCTACAAACATAAAGTCTTTTAAACTTCTCCAAATTATTGTGACTATTAAATCTCATTGAAACAATACCTGTGAATTGAAAACCAACTCCTCAAAATGCCTTCATTTCAGGTATAATCAGGGTTCGATTTGTGAAAAATGTCAGAGGGGAGATGATTTTTCAAATATTTTTATTTATGAAAATCAATTTTTGAACCACAGGCTTATATTGATTGTTCAGGGTATTAAGCTATTTCTTGTAACTTTTGAAATACCCTGAGCGAGATTCGAACCACTCCGGTCCCGCATTAGTCGGACGCTCTAACAAAAAGGCCATGAGTTGTGTTGTCTATCACTAGAGCACTTTTTGAGGCTGGCGAGTGAGGTTTATTTTTACTGCACAGCTCTCACTGACTAGCTGCCCTCTGTTACAGAAACAATTACAGAACCAGAACTGTTCATGCTGAAATGCATCCATCCTTTATGCTTTGCACCAGACATGCAAAATGTACTCTATTATACATGCCTACTTAGACAAGACGTCAGACTAAGAAATAGTCTGTTTGGTAACAAACTTTGACCTCTTTTTGGCTTTTCTGTGTCATCCTGCGAGTTCCCCTCGATAAACGATAGTTTCTGCTTTCTCATTCTCAATGGCTATATTCCTTGGATTTGTTTATGACGGTCCTATAAAACACGATGAAATACTGCTTGGAATCCTTTGCATTTATTATTTGGCTGTTTTCGCTGTGCTTGGTGACATTTGGAAAATCTGGGCATGGATTAAGAAAGGATCATAACATAACCTAGACACGCTAGACACGTGTAAGCTTTCAGAAGAAATCGTCATAAAATGGTTTCTACAGTTACCTCTTACTACATTTTGATATTACCTTTTCAAAAAGTACACATTTGCACCTAAACCGTTCATTTTAGTACCTCAAATGTACACATTGGTACCAAAGAGTTCATGTTTGTACCTCAAATATACACATTGGTACCAAAGAGTTCATGTTAGTACTTCAAATGTACACATTGGTACCAAAGAGTTCACGTTAGTACCTCAAATATACACATTGGTACCAAAGAGTTCATGTTAGTACCTCAAATGCACATATTGGTACCAAAAAGTTCATGTTAGTACCTCAAATTTACATATTGGTACAAAAGAGTTCATATTAGTACCCTTAAATGTACACATTGGTACCAGAGAGATCATGCTAGTACTTCAAATGTACATATTGTTACCAAAGAGTTATTGTTAGGACCTCAAATGTACATAAAAGAGTTCATGTTAGTACCTCAAATTTACATATTGGTACAAAAGAGTTCATGTTAGTACCCTTAAATGTACACATTGGTACCAAAGAGTTCATGCTAGTACTTCAAATGTACATATTGGTACCAAAGAGTTATTGTTAGGACCTCAAATGTACATATTTGTACCAAAGAGTTCATATTAGTACCAAAGAGTGATTATTACTTCCTCAGAGGTACATATTGATAGCAAATGTATACATATCTGTACCTACATATTAGGACCTTTTTAAAAGGGTACTGCCCCAGTGACAGCTAAGGACCATTTTTCTGACAGTGTAGTATCCAGGTACAGTCATCCCAAATTCATGTCATGCTTTTTTATATTCCTGTGCTAACTTTAAAACAGTCCTTTCTTCTTTTTGCATAGCAAACTTGCAGACTCAAGTAATGAAACATTTATTCAATGAAACCGTTCCCTGGCCTCCACTGTTTCATCAGAATTTGCTGACCTGTGTGCACTTTTATTCTAGCGCCTTTGCAATATTAATATGTGTGTGGCACAGCATTGAAGTCGTTTAAGAACAGAAAGTGTTTCTAAATTGCCCCTCTGTTGCTCAGGGCACGGCGGTGTGGGGTTGAATCAATGGAATGGGTAATTTGAGACCCTGCCTTTCCATCAACCCTCGATCCCTCTTTCTTATACGCCCTGTGCTTGAAACAGACGTGCATCACTAGAAAACACTTTATAGAGCTCAACTCTTTCCACTTTTCTGCTCTTCTCCTGGTATTTTGCCACTCAGTTGATCTGGCCCGAGACCTTTCATCTGCCTCAGAAAAATCAGGTTGGTCACGGACTAAGCATTTGATTCCAGGCCAAGACATTCTCCAAAGCATCCTAGAAGACAGAGTGCACTGGAAGCCAGGATCCACGTCGAATACAGTATCTACACCGTCCATGTCCTCAACAACATTGCTAAAAAGAAACACTGTCACACTGGCAACTAACCACCTATCAACAATGCTTTCTTATGGAAAAAGAGCAGGTCCTGTAGATGCATCCCAGCAGGGAGTTTATAGGTCAAATTCGTGCCTTAGAGGATCTTCCATGCATCCGTGCAAAACTGCTTTAAACCTCTGGCAATGTGGAGAAGGTCTGATTGTGTACTCTTTATGCCATGCTAATGCAACCTTCATGGGTGCGGTTCCCATGAAGTTGTTTGGAAAGGTTCAGTATTTGCATGGTCTCACTTGAACACAGCGAGTTGACGTTAGATTTTTGCATGCACTCTTGATGATAGGAATGTTGCAGTTCACTCCTGTTTTCCATATGAAAACCGAAAACAAAATGACTCCCATACGAATATGTTGATCCAGGCCACATCTGCGCGTGCTTCTTGCCTTTACATGTGGGCTCTTGCGCTCTCTGATGCAGGAGTTTGTGGTTTAGGTTGCTGACAGTGAGGTTCTGCAGACGGGACTCTTTAGCTCAATCAGGTCAGCATCTTGGCTTTTGAGTAACTGTTGGTTTTAATGGGCTGTTTCCCGGGCCACTGTATTGGCCAAAGGAGTCGGCTTCTAATGAAAACAAGAGGTATATGAAAGGATGCACATTCATCATTGTTTGCAGGCAGGTGCGGACCAGAATTTGACCTGGTTCTCATTAGACAAACCAGCCTGGGAAGATGAACCTGGAGCAGTGTTCTTTTAGTCATCATCAGAAATGCTCGCCAATTCTATGGCCCATTTCAAGTGACTTCACACCATACGGCTTCATACTTTCTCTACTGTCATTCTTGCAAATGATGCTCCAAATTTACACTATGATATATAATGACCATCAGAATCTCTGATGACGAGGTTCTCCACCGCTCTCTGGATTGATTTTCATGGCCTGTTGTTCATCTGCACCAGCCCCTAAACTGATTGATATAATCACAGCTCTGTGCAAAACGTTCCCCAAATTATTGTATGCATGGGGGCAGAGAAAGGGGCACGGGCAGCAGACAGTTGCCAGGGGCCCGTTCTGGCTGTTCTTTGATTAAAAATGGGGCCTCCCGAGTAATGCTGTAAAACAGCAGGGGCCTTCACTGTCCCACTGTGGCCACCTATTGCTGATTAGCCACAGATCAAGCACAAGCAATAGACGGTGAAAGAGGATCAGAGAAAGAGAGAGAGAAAGAAAGAGTGGGAGGGAATGAGCGAGAATGCCGATGTTGCATTCGTATTGCATCAGCTCGCAATAACAAGATCGGGAGCTGTCAGTTTTACACAGGCTAATGGCTTTTGCGGCCTGTCAGAGCTGATGGTAATGCCTTTTTGCCTCTGACATTCTCCAAACTTGTTTCGCTGTCACATTATCATGTACCGCTCCTCTTTCACCATCACCTCCGCCAGCGGCTGGCTTATCGACACTTTTAGACTTCTTTTCTCATCTCCCGAGGCCTCACAAAGGCCAGGGCCAGTAAATAATGTTAATTAATGGAGAGATGGCCGAGTGACATGGAGCTCAAAGCTTCAGTCCTACACTTTCCTTCAAATTTTTTTTTATTGTGGGCGAAGGAGAAATGTCAGCGTAGATACATAACAGGTGCATTAATGGAGCAGGTCTTAATTGGAGAGACTGATAGAGGAAATGTTTTCATTTACCATTTACTAAAAGTGTATCTTGAGAATTGCGAGAATTTCTTTTGTAAAAGATAGCTTAGTATAATTATTGCTATGTGGGTGTGTGAAAGCTCAGTTTTGTTGTTGTTTTTACTCTACCGCTCTGTATTTCTTTCTATTGCAGTAGTGTTGGGCTCAGAGCCCAAGCAATTACAAACCCAGGAGAATAAAGACTGCAGTTTAACTGCATTTCAACAGCTGTTTACAATCTCTGCTGTCACACAGAGTAGTTTAGAAAGATGTAGGAAGAAGTTTTTTGGAGTTTCAGTCAATGCTTAAACCTTATTAAATTTGATTCACTGTTTTTGTTGTACAGTACGCCCCAGTTTCCATCTCATAATGCTTTGGTCTCACCACAGAGCATGTAACATTTTGATACATAAAAAAATGAGAAGCTTAGCCTTTGAGATCACAAAAGATACAAAGTTTGAAGTCTGTACTTTTGAATTCACACGAAGGTACACCAGTGGAAAGATTTCTGATCTATACCAGGTGACCAGGATAGGCATGCTGTCCAGAGAGAATGCCTGTTTGTTTCATTTTTGTGCATGAAGTGCAATGTAGGCTCTGGTGTTTTAGTGGTGTTTATGGTTTATTTTCACTATAATTATTGGAATTTTGTCTATTAAAGTCACTGCTTTGTGCAACTGTAAATGCATACTGAATATCGATGTTGTAGTGGGCGGTGCTCCGACATGTGGAGCAGAGGCGCTTTGGCAACCCAAGTTCAATTCCCGGCTTGAGGTTTTTTGCCGATCCCGTGCCCCTCTCTTCACACTGTCAGAAAAAAAGGTTTAAAACTGTGCCTTTTTGTCACTTGGGTGGTACCCTAAAGGGGCCTGTACACCAAAGCATTTTAACGCTGTTGAAAATGCCAGGCAGACGCTGACAGCGGGCACTTGCCAGTGTTTTTTAGCACATCGTTGAACGATGTGCTGCTTGGTTGTTATGATATTTCTCCCACCCCTCCTCCACTGTGATTGGACGGTCAAGTGAAATGTAACATCGACGAGCGGAGTAAACGCTTTGGAGTACACGCCCCCTAAGGTTCTGTTTTGTTTTTTAACGGGTATACTAAACATAATAGAATGTTGAACCTTTTTTGGTACATTACTGTACCTTAAGGACCTATTGTGTTCCTTTAAAGGTAAATGTTTTGTACCCTTTGTTAAAAAATTGGTCCTTAAAGGTACACAATATGTCCTTAGAGCAGTGGTTCTCAAACTTTTTCCGCGTGCGGCCCCCCTTGTGTACGGTGCATTCCTTCGTGCCCCCCCAAAGAAAATTTATGACAAAAAACTGATCTAAAATGTAACATTTTAATTAAACAAAACATATTAAGTTATACAAAGTAGTGCTGTTGGTTAGTAGTCTTATTTTTTAGGTTTAATTACACAGAATTCATGATAAATAAATGTATTTTATAAAATGTCATAAAACTGGGGCCCCCCGGCACCATCTCGCGGCCCCCCCTGGGGGCCCCGGACCCCAGTTTGAGAACCACTGCCTTAGAGTATAATACTGTACCTTAAAAACATTTTAATGTGTTGTATCCAACATGATCTCACAAAGTTCTGTGGTATAGTCATGGAATATTTTGCTCATTTATCCGTGTCATTGTCACGGATCTCTGCATTGCCCTATGTCCGTACCACAGACTTTCTTTTCCATGTCAGTTTCATGTATTGGTTACTCAATTGTTTTTCCTATTTTTAAACCATTTTTGCATGGGTTTGGGGTTAGATTTGGGGTTTGGGTTAGGATGTCACTATTAGTTTATAATATTTTTTCCCGGATTTTTAAATAGTTGTTTCCTGACGTTAGGGTTAGAGTTGGGTTAGAATGTCATTTTATGTTACAGAAAGTCATTCTAACCCCAAACCCACGCAAAATGGTAAGAAAATAGGAAAAACAATTGAGTAACCAATACGTGAAACTGACACGGAAAAGAAAGTCTGTGGTACGGACACAGAAAAATGCGAAGATCCGTGACAATGACAAGGATAAATGAGCAAAATATTCCATGACTATAATATGGAAATTCGTGAGATCAGGTTGGTTTTATCTGATACCACCCCAGTGACAGAAAAGGTACAGTTTTAAACCTTTTACCTGACAGTGCACCCAAAGATCTTCCCAGATGTACTTTCCCGTCGTCTCTTTGTGTAATATCTGTCAAATAAAGACAAAAATAGCCCAAAAAACTACTTAACCAACAACATGCAGTTAGCACATTTCCCCTACTTCATTCACGTCCTCCCAGAGATCAATGTGACACATGTTAGCTATTGTGCGAACAGTCCACTTCTATAAGGACGTCAACACCCAGGGTCACTCAGACTCTAGTATGTGATATTGACAAATCAGTCCCTAACTGTGAACCTTGCTCCCATGTTACTGATATGATTGGCATTTTCAATTCGATTTTGACGTATTGATTGAACGTCTCCCCGTTTTCTCAACGTGCCTTGTGCATAGGTGAAGTGTGTCATGGTGTAGGTCATGACAACGACTGAGGTCTCCAGAGACTCTGGTTAGATGGTAGAGAGATGAATTTGACGGCATTGAACGGTCAAATGTTTCTGGGCGAACTCTGCTAATAATGACTAATACTAATAAAGTATTAGTAAATAATACTTAAAAACTATTATACAGTACTACTTTAATAAAAATACTTATAATTATTTACTGCATTGGGATATTATAAACATTAGGCCTAATTTGCTGAATTATACTTACCATATACTTTTTTAGAATCATATTCTCATTTTATTTGATTTATATATGGCTTGCTTTGTTGATTTGTAAAGATATTAAGTACACCCGAGAGACTGTGAAGTTTCTGTGTTATTTCTTATGTCCGGCCAGACGACCTTCAACACCTGTCTACACAAATCTCTCTCTCTCTCTCTCTCTCTCTCTCTCTCTCTCTCTCTCTCTCATATATATACACACTCAAACTTGTACGACCCCATGTTACCATAGTAATTACGCTGTATGAGTTTTCACAGAGGGATCTGGTAAATACAGGCATCTGTGCCTAATCGATAATGCAAATATTTACACTAAAAAGCCTCTTATGATCTACCCTTCATTCCATGTGTGCCTGACAGTCTGCGTTTGATCCACATAATGGTTTTATGTTCTGTTACACTCACACGGACAGATGGCGATCGATCTGCTGGTTAACAACCAAATGAATCTTCTGGTTTATGTGCAACGGCTTCATCATATCTAATATCACTGCTGTTTGCCAACTGGCATTTTAGAGTAGAAGCCATATACTGTACCTGGAACTGCCAGAATCCACTCGTTTGATATATATCTTAATGTCAACACAGAGACAAACAGAAATACACAAAACACTCCCCCACTCTTTTATCAGCGCGTGTCAGCTATGCACCTGCTGTTTTGATTCAAACACTCTGAGAGGTGTGTTAGTCAAGGTGAGATAGTTAACTAGTGAATCCCTCTCAGTGCAATTGAACCCAGTCCACTGGTGTATATTGGGTAAGCAAAGGTGATATTACACCTCAGTACAGACAAGTTATGTTGATGCATATCATTAAATGAGAGTAGCTTGAAACTTTTAATTTAAAATTTAAAATTGATAATGCCAAACCATTACTTGCAGGCAGTCAGACTGGCTTACTACCGAGCCCCTAAGGTGACATTGGAGTAAAAAAATCTAAAGTTTAGTTTCATGTGCTCACGTGAAACTTTCATGTGCTCACGCAAAACCTTCATGTGCAGATTTTTTTTTTTAAGTTTAGTTTCGCGTGCTTGCGTGAAACTATCGCGTAAAACTATCGCGTGCTCGCGTGAAACTATCGCGCGCGGACGTGAAACTTTTGCTTTCACGTGCGCGCGCGATAGTTTCACGCGAGCACGCAAAACTAAACTTAAAAAAAAAATTCTGCACATGAAGGTTTCGCGTGAGCACATGAGTTTCGCGTGAGCACATGAAACTAAACTTTATTTAATTTTTGCTCCATGTCCCCTTAGGGGCTCCGTAGCTTACAGACCATACACTCTAAAAATGTTTTTTACAAAAGCTATCGCTTTCAAAAAGTACACCTTTGTGCCTAAAGAGTTCATATTAGTATCCCAGAGGTGCATATTGGTACCAAATTTACACTTAGGACAGCTTTTGTTGCATTTTCTTTGAAAGTGCACTTTGAGAAAACACGTGGCCAGGCGATGATAATCTCTCGGGTTTTGGGTCAGCATCCCACGGTGCATCAATGCCACCAGCTGCCCCTTAATACCCCAACACAAAGAATATCTTGTTTTGAGGTTTAATCCACTGTTGTAAACACCACATGGAGGTAACTGTCTTAAATATGCTGGATAGAAATATTTTCAGATTAAAGTACAAAAACGGTGGAAAGACTTATCTAATGCTTTCACAACATGTGATTTTAGTTTTTTTTTCACATTTGTTGACATACAGTAATGTATAAAGAGGACAGGAAAGTGCAAGGTGGAGAGAGGGGAATTGGACTCGAACTTGGGTCGCTGAAAGCGCATCTGCACCAGGGGCTCTGACGAACACTACATTGTTTGTTTATTTTTTATCTTTATGTTTGTAATCTTTATGTCACCCCATGGCGACGTATATCCGAGTGAAATGGCTTTTGAAATGAAAGAAAGGTAGGGCTGGACTACGTCCATTGAGAAGTGATTGGATCGTTTGAAGTTGGGTTACAGGTATGTTGCTATTTGCTAATCTCGGACCCTCCCACCTGCCATACCATATGACCGGATGTAAAGAAAGATCATTTCGAAGAGGGGATGAGATTTGGGGTTTTGTTTAAAGGTTATGAGGCCACATGAATAAAAAAAACGAAAAACGAAAAGCTCACAGATAAGTCATTTGTAAAAATAGTACCACAAATATTGCAGTTTTTCATTTCAATTTCATTGCGACTTTAAGGTAAATGCACTGTATTAAGTGTCAACACCACAATTTAAACAGAAAATAAAACTCTCTGCTGGCATAACAACAGTCCAGTTTAGATTAAACACATAAACTCAATTTTCACCGAGTAATAAAAGACTGCTTTAACACTAAATCAGATCGGAGCAGTTTTTGCTTAAAAAGCCACTGGAGGCTGCCAGCCTAATGGCTCTTTCTTATGCATGGTAATTGCAAAGAAAGTTTAGTAATTTGCTCACCCGCAGAGCATTTTGCTTCATTGTATTTTAGAAGACCAGGCATATAGTATTAAAAAGAGATTACTTCTAACAAGACCATAATACACTTAGGTTTAAGGCTAATAGATTAAGACAACTGCGATAGTTTGTACTTGAACTCTTAAATATGACATGAAGTGAAAACATTGATAAATTCACCAAGTAATAATTAGAAACCACTAAACCATGAAAAATAGAATAGTTTTTTTACAATGTATTTTCCTATGTCAGAGCTGGTGCTGGGGTTTGTTGGGTGCCATACACTTACTACATAAAAATAAATCTGATTATAGTATCCCACGGTTTGGGTCGGGTCAGCTTACTTTTGGGAGCTTTTCCACTGGGTGCACGATGCTTACTGGGGTTCCAAGTGAGCTGAGCTGATACCAAAATGTGACTAGAAAACATTGGTCTGATAGAATCGCCACTACCATCATCATTACTGAAGTCGATGGGAAAGCTAACCAAAGCAAAGTGAAGTGAGCTGACCCGACCTAAACTGTTGGGCACTATGCAATGGAAAAGCACCATAAAAAGTGATAGAGCAGGACGTGTGTGCAACTTGCACACATCTAACTCGCACAGCACCCCAAGGCCCCCCGGTCCTTGAAAGATCTTTTAAGTTGAAACTGGTCTGCAGTGTAAAAATGGTGCCCTAAGGACCTATTGTGTACCTTAAAGGAAAAGTCTACTCATTTTCAATATTAAACTATGTTATTACCTTAACTAAGAAGAGTTGATACATCCCTCTATCATCTGTGTGCGTGCACGTAAGCGCTGGAGCGCGCTGCGACACTTCGATAGCATTTAGCTTAGCCCCATTCATTCAATGGTACCAAACAGAGATAAAGTTAGAAGTGACCAAACACATCAACGTTTTTCCTATTTAAGACGAGTAGTTATACGAGCAAGTTTGGTGGTACAAAATAAAACGTAGCGCTTTTCTAAGCGGATTTAATAGAGGAACTATATTGTATGGCGTAATAGCACTAATGGGAGTACTTCGACTCGGCGCAGTAACACCCTCCCTCTCCCATTATGAGAGGGAGAAGGGGAGCGGACTTTTCAGGCGAGTCGAAGTACTCCCAAAAGTGCTGTTCCGCCATAAAATATAGTTCCTCTTTTAAATCCGCTTAGAAAAGCTCTACGTTTTATTTTGTACCACCAAACTTGCTCGTATAACTACTCGTCTTAAATAGGAAAAACGTTGATGTGTTTGGTCAATTTTAACTTTATCTCTGTTTGGTACCATTGAATGAATGGGGCTAAGCTAAATGCTATCGAAGTGGTGCAGCGCGCTCCAGCGCTTACGTGCACGCACACAGATGATAGAGGGATGTATCAACTCTTCTTAGTTAAGGTAATACCATAGTTTAATATTGAAAATGAGTAGACTATTCCTTTAAGGAACAATTTTACCAGTTAAATGTTAGGGGCACAGTTAATTGTAACTTTAAATGTACAAAATAGATCTTAAAGGTACAGTAATGTACCAAAAAGATACAACATTTTATTGTTTAGTATACTTGTAAAGGAACAAAACGGAACCGTAGTGTACCACCGCAGCAACAGCAAAGGTACATTTTTAAACCTTTTATCTGACAGTGTATGGATGCTAAATGAACCCTTGATGCTTAATACTTTATATTCATGAATTTATGGACCACATTGTCTGGATAGAGAAGAATAAGAGCTTGTGTCCCACTTCCACAAGGTCCAACGGTTGTTTTCTACGGGAATCAAACAAAAGGTTTGTCATATTATTTTTTTTAGATAGCGGTGATAAATCTGCCAAGCCTGTGTGGAAATTACGACTTTCCTCAGGGGAGAATCTGGACAGCTGAGGAATAACCACTTTGGACTGCTGTTTTGTTTTATTTTTTTCGAGAGCACACCGAATAGAAACGTCTGGGATATTGTGAGTCTCTTTTGTGTTTCACAGCCACAGTAGTGTGGGCAACTTCATACAGTTGGGTTTAATTGATTTAAGGGTCAATATAAGTGGATGATCTTAAAGTCCGGGCATTTTATACCACATTACACTCTGACAGTAGTATGAATCTAATTTTTCCCAAGGAAAATAAAAAACAGCTCTTTATTGATTAAGATTACTCCAGAGAGGCTTGACAGTAGAATCTTTATGCAATAAAAATGAGAAGAAACTCTTTCTTTCTGAAGTTGTATCTTTTTATATACAGTAGTGCCGTTACTTTATTTCCCTTGTTAAAGATCTTGTTAAGAAGTAATTATCTCATTTAATCCTCATTCACCTCATTTAAAATCCTCACGAACTCATCATATACCGTCAATTAGATCTGCACAGCTCTTAAATGATAGATTTGATTTTCCATCAACTCAATTATTCAATCAAATACCACCGCAGTGTACAGATTTGAGATGAACCAATGACCCGACTGAACGGGTCTCATCCAGACTGTATCAGTGAGCAATTATGCTCGATAAGTCGGTAAAAGTAGAGCGCCCCTAACAGTTTTCTATGATGAAGGCAATCTTACAGCTAATGATCTCTAATACAAGCGATCATTACACGATCAAAGACATTAAGTGTGTGTTAGTTAATCAAGTAAGTTGCTTAATTGGAATAAAGCTAATAGACCACCAGCATCTCTTATGTAGTGGATCTTTGACTTTCTATTGGGTTATAATTGGACTGTTTGTGTGTAGAAATTGCCCTGCATGTTACATTCAGACATTAAACTCAGATTTTCCTACAGCAGTTTTCTCTTGTGTTTTGACAGTTAACATTTCTCAGTGAATTAGTCTGATAAGTTTAATAAAAAATTATGTATTTTTCTCTAAATCTTAAACAAGCATTCTAGCAAGGTTGCTTTATGCGATCATATTGTTTTAAGATGCCACAAAAGGCACATCTTACAAGATAACAGTTCTCTTTGTCATTTTAATGTAAATGATTTTGGCCTTGAATTGTTGCATTGCTCAGTTTAATGTTTTACTTTGTCTTTTCTGCTTCCTGATGAAAAAGAAAAGAGGATTTTAAGAGCAAAACAATGTAAACTGTTAAAAAAAGTGGTCACAAAATGTACCCCCAGCTGTCATTTGGGCTGTACCCTTTACAAAGCTCTTAATATGTACGGATATGCATACATTTGAGTGAAGTGAAATAATGCATAATCGATATGTGACCACTGCATTTAACACACAATGCAAGTCTTGAACAGGCACACACCAAGAGCAGTGGGCATCTATCCCTACAGTGCTGCCCAGGGAGCCATTGCACCTCAGTCACAACCTGCTAGCCGTGAGACTTGAACCGACAACTCTCAGGTTACAAGCCCAACGCTATAACCACTAGGCTACAACTGTCCACTTGATATGAATATGTACCTCTAAGGTACTATTATGAACTCTTTAGGTGCCCCAGTGACAGCTACGAACCATTGTAGATCAAAGAATGCACATAACACAAAATGGGTGACTTTAATATACAGTACTGTGCAAAAGTCTTAGGCCACTATGCTACCATTAGATTTGTGGTTTTTCAATGTTATAGTGATGATATATAATTATTTCTCAGTCTCTTTATTAGAATACAACCAGAAAATACAGGAAATGTGTATGTAGTATTAAAAACTGTATAAAAGTTTAAGCTGAAGTGTCAAGTTTTTAGGGTAAACTCCTCTTCAACTTGGGCAATAGCAGGAAACTGCAGGATCTCCTAAACCTAAATGAAATTAAATCCTAATTTTTAATTCTAATCGAATGACTTCAGGACTTCAGTCTCCTCAAAAAGCTCAAGATGTGTTTAGTGTCAAGAGAGGTCACACTAAATACTGACTGATGCCTGGATGCTGGTGATGGTGGCCTAAGACTTTTGAACAGTACTGTAAGTTTTCACAATAATGTCATTTTTATATTTAATGTATTTGGCAGATGCTTAAATCCAAAGCGATTTACAGTGCGTTACAAAGTAAACATTTTTTATCTATTATGTGTTCCCTGGGTTCGAACTAGTGATGCACCGATGTATCGGCCGCCAATATTTATCGGCCGATTTTTTATGAATTTGAAACCATCGGCATATCGGCAACAGCACGAGAAAGGCCGATACTGATTGTTTATTAATTAACCGCATAAAGGCAATGAGTTGCATGTCTGTTGCATAATCCAGCATTTTTAACAATAATAATCAAAATAATTAAATACTTCCCATAACAAAATAGGTTGTATAAATTATAGTTTGTCAGACGTGCGATGAGGGAAAAATAATAAATCACGTAGTTAATCACGCGAGATTACTCATTCACGTGATCCATGCGGTCTAGAGTATTTGGGGAAAATGTCGGCGGTCTAGGCTTTCTTTAAAATCTCAGATAAAGACCAAAAAATCGCCATTTGCAACGAGTGTTGTGCAGAAATATCAAGAGGAGGTAGTATTGTATAAGTAAGTGTTTAATATCGGTATCGGCCAGAAGTTGTCTGTTTAAATCGGTATCGGCCACAAAAAAATCCTATCGGTGCATCCCTAGTTCGAACCCATGCATGACCTTTTTGCCCTGCTAACAAAATGCTCTACTACTGAACTATACACAACACATTTAGTAATTTACTTCTCATCATTCTTAATTATATTTTTATTTATTAATTTTAAAAAATAATATTACACATTTTTATTTTAATACATTTATACAAATTTAAATGGTAATTACGGTGGTGTAGTGCCTTGCATTTGCACTAAGTAGGGGTGGGGGATAATTTTGATTCTTACATTCATCACGATGCGGACACGGATGATCATAAATCGATTCACAAATGTCATAATTTTTTTTTAAAAGTTCGTTTACAAAATAATAACATGACATTACCAGAACCAAAAGGCGCAAGTTAGCCACATTTGACTAATTTTAAACTGGAAAATAAACTAAATACATTTTGGGGTGGTCTTCCTCCACCTTTTCTCGGTGCAGGGAGAAAACAGTGCCTTTAATTCACCGTTCTACATCTGATTATCAACAAATGAGTGCAAATAGCATTTTTCCAAAACCTGTCACTGACTGTTTAGACATAAGAACATGAACATATGTATAAAAAATATGCACATACACTGAAAAAAATTATTCATTGAATTTAATAATTTTTTTTAAGGTAAGTGGTTGCAATCAATTTATTTAAGCTACATTTAAACAAAAGTTTTATATTTTATTTTACTTTACTAATCTTTTTTGTTTAAATGTAGCTTAATAAATTGCAACCACTTACCTTAAAATTTTTTATTAAATTCAATTAATCATTTTTTTCAGTGTAGTTTGTTATCCTGACAGAAATGGTGGGTGTACTGCAATAGATAAATACAGTAATACTGCCAGAACCACTGCTCCTTAACCTGGCTGTATAATGATTATGATGATCAGACGATGTTGCAGTTTATGGAAGTTACCAGGGGTGTGAATCAGCACAATTATCATAATTAGATTATGATCATTATGTTAACGATTCAATCTGATATCCAGATGCATCACAATGCTTGAATCCTCAATTTTTATATTACTGCACAGGTAATTATGTCTCCCACATACTTTTGCAGGTCTTTGTCATCTTTCTTGTCCAAGCCCCTTGTTAAAACTCTGATCCAGTGGTGTGCGCCTCAATGATAAGGCTTGTATCGCTTTGAAATGCAATGTGGTATCTTTAAGGTGTCGATTTAGCACTTTACATACTAAAGAATGTTCAACATCAGTCCAAGTTCAAAAATGTAAAATGCACTTCATTTACACAGATCTTGCACACACATCATCTCTTAGAGAGAGAGCGAGAGAGCGAGAGAGAGAGAGAGAGAGAAAGAGGGTGAATAAGAGAGGCACATGTGAGAGAAAGAGATAGAGAGACGTGTTTATTTACTATTTTTTTACTTGTTTTAAAGTCTGGCAACAACAGAAACAGAATATATATGTAAATGATAATATATGTATCTATGATACACATTTGCATCTTTTTTTAGCACTTAGTTGCATTAAAATACAATATACGACAGTTCACAGACTAGTAGCAAAAGTGCCAACAGTAGGCTGCCCTTGTGCGCAAATGCGACGTAATGATGTCACAAATATGCTAATTACTACATCGAGATTCGATTGAAATAGATTTTGAATTGAATCACGAGGGTCGAAGCGATTCCCACCACTAGCAATCATGTTGTAATACCACCATTCGTTTGTAAACCAAATAAAATCTAAACATAAAACAATGACTACAAAAGAGTCCTGACATTGGGCGTCTTACCACAATTGCTATGTGTTTTAGTAGTGAAATTACAAAATGCTTCTTGTATCAAAGTGATAAAACAGGCATTGGCTGATAGGCAAAAAGAGTGTGGGGTCTAAATCTCCCCGTCTCTCTCTTTGATCACTGTATACATTATTTGCTTCGTGTGAATTGTTGACACAAAGCGACTCAAACACCCGCCTGACCTTTGTGAATTTCTCACGGCAAGGGGAAACTATAAAATGAGAATATCAGCTCAAATTATTCCATCTTGACATTTCGGGCCAGGAGCCAGTTTAGCATTCTGGCCCTGGACAAGAGGCAAATGTCACCTTTTTTATTTACTTGGGGAATTCTTCAATTAAATGTGACTTTAAGGCCACATATGGCCCATGCATTTACTCCGTGTCAGTGAAACTAAAGTGTCCATCTTATTTTGGTGACATTTTCAGTAATGCTGATGTTGACCCGATGAATAACCTTCACCACTCAATTTAGGATTACCCTCTCTCTCTATTTCTCTATCTTCATCACCTGCATTTTCTCATTCTGTGAGTCCTCTTGTCAGGCGTAGTCATTATTTTGGATGTAATCAATGTATCCTAAAAACTATATATCTACTCGATATTAAGTCTTCTCCACATCTCTTCTTCACATTCCTTCCACCCTCCTTATGGATTATATATGTTCTTCATACCACTATTGTGTATCTTCTCGTAAATCAGAGGCTGTCAGCCTTTAGCAACCCGGGGGCCTGAGGATAACTCTCATTAATAACATTTATAAACCCCAGACTGGACCATAAAAATAAGGGTGCGTTGAATACCCTGGTCATTAATGCATTTCTTTTGTTGTTTCTGATTTAATCGTTCCTGAGAAACCCCTTCAAATATTCTCCTTTAAAATCTTTTGCCTCAGCTATTTCCAGCACTGATATATTCTTTTAATGAACCCAGCTTTGCTCTCCGGCCCTTTCTTTATTTCTCAGCGTGAAAAACAAGCGAACTTCCTTTAAGTCTGTTCACCAATCATCATCAATCATGAATGCTCTAGATCACAACCAGATGAGAAAGAATATTCGTAACCCGAAGATTACTCTTGAGGAATCTGTACTTTTATTTCCTTTTGAAAATGTTGCTAAGCGGTGTGAAATCAAGTCGAGCTGAAAGTGCTGGCGTGTGATGGTTTGGTAATGTTAATCGAATTACACCGCGTTTCTCTGACTGAATTGAGTTTCCAACAGTGTTTAAAATTGCTGGTTGCTTCAACCCTGGTGTCCTGCACGCGATTCTGCTCTTGACTTTGAACTGGGTCAGGTTATTGCTCAAAAGCCAAACACCAGCTCATGACCTCATGAGAGGATGCAGGAAGACAATATTTCAGCATCAGACATGATTTATATCTAGAATGTCTTAACAGAGAACAGAATTACACATGTACAGCCATTAGAGAAAAATACTGAATAAAACAGACACTGCGAAACTATAATGTCTGATTGGGCGAGTCGTGTTTAAAGCCACAATATATTGAAAAACAGACTGCATGGGCAATCCATGCAAATCTCAAACTTATCATGAAAAGTAAAGGTTTTTTACCCAACATTTTTAACAATAATGATATCATATTTCAATATTTGGTGGTTTAAATACGCATTTATAGTCTCATTAAAGTTTTTATAGCATTTGTCCCATAGTTTTATAATTTTACATACACTGAAAAAAACTATTCATTGAATTTAATCAATTTTTTTAAAGTAGGTGGTTGCAATCAATTTATTAAGCTACATTTAAACAAAAAAGATTAGTAAAGTAAAATAAAATATAAAACTTTTGTTTAAATGTAGCTTAAATAAATTGATTGCAACCACTTACCTTAAAAAAATTGATTAAATTCAATGAATCATTTTTTTCAGTGTAGCATATTTTCATAGTTAAGTAAGTGCAAATTTCTGAATTGTTACATCCATAACGTTGTTTTTTCCACATAAATGTGCATGCAAAATTAAATATTAAATGTTCTTTGAAGAGCCGTCCTTTTTGTTTTATACTATTGCTTTTGTTTGTGCCTTTTAATTCACAGATTTCCTGCAGAGCATTTCACATCCATAACGCATTCATGTTTCACTCATCTAAAATAGAAAACATGAGTCTGAAATTTTTCTTATGTGTGGCTTATTCAATATATTGGTAATAAATGGATTCTCTGAGAATTTATGTTTTAAGTTTTGACTGCAAATGTCACACCCATAACGCTGGAATTGCTCAAATATTTTTTCTAATAATGTGCCATGTTGCTATGTTGCTTGTGACTGTGAATAACTTATGTTGGCTAATGAACTATATTAATTAGCAGACGATTTGTTGTTCTCATTATTAATAAATATTGGTGTATTTAATCAGAATCAGCATGTGCAGCTTTATTTGCCATATACAAGCAGTCTGATGTGGTTTCAGGAGCTTATAATATTTGCATAACATACGGTAGTATTTTTATAGTGTACATAAACACAAAAATAAATGTATAGAATTAAGAATATAATAACATTTTAAGTAGTTTATAAATATAAGTAAGTTGGAGAGTTATTTACAAATATTATATTACCAACTGTGGGTTACACTTTATTATAACGCATCACTGCATGAAACATTTAAAGAGCACCTATTGTCCGATTCACGTTTTAAAATTTCCTTTGGTGTGTAAGTGTGTATTAGTACATACATGTTAACTATATGCAAAAGGTACACTCACCAAAGTAATCGTCTCCAATGTAAATCTCTTTTCTTGGACTACAACAAACACACAGATTGTAGGCAACAGTTTACTTCCTGGGATTGGTGATGTAGTAAAGACCGACATTATCAGGCCCGGATTGGCCATAGGGAGAACCGGGAGGATTCCCAGTGGGCCGGTCTGTTTTTTTTGGCCACGAGGGCCGGTGTTGTCATGCCACCAGGATGACGCGTATTTGCGGGTGAGAGATGTCCCCGCCACTTTATGCACAAGTTGATTGTGTCCCGAGTCCCGACCACTTATTGGAAGAATTCTTGCATTAGGGTTCATTGACATCTAAAACGCATGGGAAACGCAGGACGTGCCTCTGTCTTCTGGTTTTCAAAGCGCTTACTTGAACACGAGTTTTGTTTCAGACGCGTCTATATTGAGTGCGCTTGCCGGCCGCGCGTTTATATTTTAAATAAACTTGAGCGCGTCTTTTAACAAACGGGCTGGTCTCTAAAAGGAAAAGAATTTACAAAACGTATTTTTTTATCCAAGTCATAGATGAACTCTCTATGAATAGTCATTTATTCATCGTTTATTGCAAGGAACAAAAATCAATTTGATGCAAAACTCATTAGTTTATTTGAAAAAAGTCGTTTCAAAAGTATATCCATTATGTTTTCTTTATTTTTAACACAATGTACCTTAGCCTACGTTATTTAGCAATAGACATGATCTAAGTACTAAAAAAATAAGATACAGATTTTTTCCATTTGTTTCCAATGCATACTTGATAAATCTTGCTTGTGTATTGTATATCAGGGGTTTCCAAACGTTATCAACCCAACAGTTAATCTCAAGACTCACCATTTTTTAGAAATAGAAATATAGAGGAAAACACAAACACATTTGTTTCCTTTAGTTTTTGAATAAGTTTACTTTAGTAATATTATGGTCTTATGGTAGGGATGCATGATTATGGCAAAAAATATAATTGTTTACTGCATTTGCACGGAATATGAAATTATTTGAAAAATACAGTGAATTGCAAGGCTGCAGAGAACAGTGCACAACTGCAGACTTATACTACTGAGGGTTTAAAGATATTATTTTAATAGTCAGTCGTGAACTAAAGTGGGCCGGTCTAAGGCATGAAACTCCAGGGCTGAAAATGAGTCCCACTCCGGCCCTGGACATTATCATAATTTCTCCCGCTTCAGACTCACAGCCTGTAAGTTAACTCATGTTAGCAACTGAATCTTTCAAACATGTTAAGGAGCGTCACATTTCTGGCTGACGTCAGAGGTATTCAGGTCAATCCCAACGTACAGATTAGTATGAATAAATAAGCCCAATTCTGGCTACCAGTCAAATATTGCATACAGTTTAAAATACTACTAATTACCTATAAAGCCTTAAATGGCCTAGCACCCTCATATCTTAAAGAATTACTATCAGAATACAATCCATCACGTACACTGTGGTTGCAAAGTTCTGGTCTCTTAACGATCCCTAGAGTATCAAATGTGTCTAAAGGTGGTAGATCCTTTTCCTACTTAGCCCTTTAGCTCTGGAATGATTTGCCAACTGATGTCTGAGAATAAGACACAGTCGATCACTTCAAGTCTAAACTTAAGACTTTTTCCTTTATCAAAGCATTCACAGAATTTGTAGTAAACTATACTTTTCTCGCAATAGTTAACCTGTACAGAACAAAGCATTCACATAACTCATCTGGGTAATATACTAATGCCGCAATAGCCAGTCTGTCTGGAACCAAGCAGATATTAAATCACAACACTGTGTGACACTTGCATTACATGCAAACGACCCCTACGCTATTAGGATTTTGAATTTCAATTGAATTGAATTAGCTGGCCAATCAGGAACACAGAGCTTTTCAAATCCGTGCTTATCCATAAACCATGCGAACACGTTGTATTATCCTAAATACACAAAATAATGTTTTTCAATTATTTCCAGTGGAAGTGCGGCACTTTTCAAAAATGCACTCGACGGTTTTTCCACCAACGGTCACTTCTCACTCGGCTGTCCAATCCCAGTGGAGGAGGGGTGGGACAAATGTTACAACAACCAACCGGTGCATCCTTCAACGAGTGATAAACAACGCATAAGTATCATAGCAACCAAAGCACTCAGCTTCCAGATCCAGAGATCTATTCCCACTGCATTTTGACTGGTCGGCAGTTTTACCACAAGACACGTCATACACGTGTTGTTGCGTTACCATTTCCACATTAAGTCATAACTTAATTTAGTTATTTTTTGACATGAAAACAAACTTATCACTACAATAAAAGTAGTGCCTTTAAGGTGAAATTTAAGTTTTTTGCTATAATGTTTTGGAGTAAAACATTTCGGGTAAGCCTACTATGAATAATCTTACCACATGCAGTTTAAGATCTATGGATGGATAGAGTATAAATATGCATAATTATAAACATATAGCCTATATGGCATGTTATTTAGAAATTAATAAATTGAATGTTTATCTTGTATGGACTTTGAACTTGTTTTAACGGGACTTCGCTTACAGCCATTAGGAAACAGGTTTCCCTCATAGATGGTTTACTTTTTTTTAAATGTGCTAATAAAAGATATCAAATAAATTTGTGTTTTTATATTCACTTGTATGGGAATAGCTGTGTAATAATAAGTGTGATGATGTACAAATAAATCCCTTCAGTGATATCACACGGGAACGTGTCCCTTCATCCCCTTACACCTTACTGTGATACTTTCTAAATTATGAATCTTTTTTCGACTTTATTATTAATCAAACGTAGACTTAAACTGATAAGAGCAAATGTTGGCGACCACAGGTTGCAACTAATTGCGGGCTGCAACAATGCAAATACACTGGTTCATTTGGCGGAACAAAGTATATAAAGTGGGAGGAGTTGGATCTAGATCCAACCTCGCCCCCTGGATCTCGTGTTCTGCAGTGAGGACCATCTCGTTTTCAGCTGCATTTAAACGCTTTGGTGTACACACCCCCTTAGGCAACTTAGTGTAGGGCAGTGGTTTTCAAACTGGGGGGGTGCCAGTGGAAACCAAGTTTTATAAAATGTTACACAATACATTTATTTGTGTAATTAAAATGTAATGTTTTGTTTAAATCTAAGTTTGAGTTGTTTTGTGTCTTGAAAATGCTTTAAGGTGGCCACGGAGCAATGCACCCTACATAGGGGGTGTGTCTGGTTTAGGGTTAGTTGCATGCAATCATGTATAATTTACTGTTGTTGTTATTATAATAATCATTTCATGTAAGGTTTGTAACCCAATTGTGTATACTGTACATTTTACAACTGTATATTCATATAGATATGTATTTACATAATAAAGCATAAACTTTAATGTAAAATGTTGCACTTTAAAAAATTATATTTGACTGCTTATCAAATAAATAATTGTATATGATTCAGTAAGCAACATGAAAGTGACTATAAAGTGATACAGAAGGTGTTTGCCCCAGCTAATTAGTTGCTGCCAGTTATGCAGTTAAGCAATCGTTGTACACAAATCCTGTGGCCAATCAGAATGGACTATTTTCGAGAGCCATGTAATAATAAAATGAAGTTGTTTGTAAGGGATTCGTGTTAAATATCAGTGCCCTGTTTTTCATCTCAAGAATGTTCTTGTCAGATCTCTACCACTTTATTCTTGCCATTTCGTCAAAACGGCCGAAAAACACATCAGTTCTGCGTATTTCTCCTTTTGTCGTTTCTTGTAAGTACGGTCTGTGGGGTTGTTAATTGCCATAACCTTCAGCTGTGCCAGCACCAGTGGGAAAACAGCAGCAGTCGGCATAATTATAAAAGTCTTTCTAACTAGACAGTGGCCTGAACTCAATGCAGGCAAAGCCATATCATTGTGTTTAATGAGCTCCGATCACAGGCTTCGCTGTTGGAGGAGGTTATATAATTGCTTTACAGTGACTTCAGAGCTGAATTTATCTTGGCTGTTTGTGACAAGACTAGTCAAGAGAATTAGCACCAAGATGGATGCCAGGCAATCTGAGGAAGGAAAAAGCAGAATGCTGCAGGGCCATTTTGTCTTTTATAACTCTTTTTCTTTGTTCTCAGGCCATATCATATGCCCACTTTTATTTGATCTCTCTTTATTTCTCTCTCTCTCTCTGAGGTTGTAGTTATTCCCGCTTGGCACATTACTTCACACTTGCCTGTGCTAATGAAGCCTTACACACATCCAGGAATTTGCATGTGGTTAAAACGGTTTAATTATTTCAAGTCAATTTGCATGCTGCACGTATATGCTGTGGCATTTTTTATTTGTTATAGTGTTATAAATAAGCTTGTTTCCACAGGCTATGATGACCATGGGCAGTTTTGACACTGGCAGTGGATGGAGCACAGCAAAACATGGACATAGGGTGAGCTGTCGTACTTGTTTGAGTTTGCTGAATGGATAATCTTGGCTTATGTGAGATGAATGTGTGTTTTAGTGATTAATGAAGCTATTGATTTTCAAAGCAAAGAGTAGCAGATGACGCTGGCTTTGTGTTTCATGTTTGTATCAACCAGGATTTGTTTGACTAGAGGAGAGTGATATGAGAGGGATATTTAACCTAAAAATGAAATATTCTGTTGTTATTTCCATGCCATCACAACAAACCCGAGCGCATTTATTTTTCCTGTGTGAATAATTGCACGCAGCTCTTTATTATACAATGACAGTTCATAATAACCATGTCTCTCAAGTTAACACTATTTATTTAGTAAATGTGTCTTAATGTAGATTAATAAACAGTGCTTTCGGGAAATGTTGGGTTCTGGTCCCTGTAAAGGTGCATGCACACTGCAAGTGACTTTAGATGAATTCCACACAGCGTTCTGCACCCTTGTAAGGCACTTTGGGAACCAGACGCTGCATTAATAGTCCAGATAAAGAAAATTCCATTGCTAAGTGTTTTTTTTTAAAGGGACACTCCACTTTTTTTGAAAATATGCTCATTTTCCAGCTCACCTAGAGTTAAACATTTGATTCTTACTGTTTTTGAATCCATTCAGCCGATCTCCATGTCTGGCGTTACCACTTTTAGCATAGCTTAGCACAATCCATTGAATCTGATTAGACCCTTAGCATTGCGCTCAAAAATAACCAAAGAGTTCCGATATTTTTTGCTATTTAAAGGCGCTCTAAGCGAATTGACGCGTTTTAGACCATAAAACATTTTTTGTTACGACAAACATTTACTCACTATCTGCTTGCTGCCTGTCCGCTGATCAAACGGTAAAAAAACGCGATCTCTGTAGACAGCCCAGGCTTCACAAACGGCAATAACAACATAGTGGCCAAACCTAGCATCACAAAACAAAACAAAGTGTTCCAGCCAATAAACGACAAGAAGGTTTTGGGGGTGGGGGTTGGGCGCGTTCATGAAAGCACGGAAGGGAGGGGGAGGGGGAGGAGTTAGCTACGCTCCGTCTATTTGAAAACAGTTCAAACGTCAACATAAACTAACGTCTCGCAGATTCGCTTAGAACGCCTTTAAGGGCCATACTATGGGCCACAACTGCGAACTGCCTCAAGAGTTTACACATCAAGAGCTTTGATCTTTGAAGGGAAAGGGCCAAAGGGAGCAATTCCGATTGGATTTCGCCGTGTCACGGTGTGTCGCTGTTTTTTTTCAATGAAAAATTGAAATTTCATTCCTAATTGTTGTTGTCCTAGTAACAATTACGGACAAATGAGTAGCCCTCCTCTCAGTAACTGACGTGAACTCCGCGGCTTCACTCCTATTGGTAGTCTCTCCTGAAAGTCGCTCATCTGGGCGCAACCACCAATAGGAGTGAAGGAGTGAATTTTTTCAACTTTGTCACGTAGCTGGACACGCCCACTTCTTGTCACCAATGGTCACTGTCGCTTTTGTTGCCGAAAGTCGCCAAGCTTCCAATGAAATGAGACTGCATTGCTCTGCCATTGCTAGTCGCTGGCAGTGTGCACACAGCTTAAAACTGTCCTGTCCTTCAACGTGATGCCCAGCCGGCTGAACCAGTTTAATCCGCTTACCCACTTCCTATCCCTACCGTGTATATATATATATATATATATATATAAATATATATTAATTTCTCCCAAGGGTTTTTGTCCTTCTAGGAGTTTTTCCCACCGGGTTTTTTTCCTAGGAGGTTTTTTCGTCCCAGGGAGAGTCAGCCAACTTTGGCTTCATTTAGCACTTTACTGTATACGTAACATTATTAATACGCTTGCTTGTACGATTTATCCTTAGCCGCTATATTCTACTTCTTATACTATCTATTGATTTTCTGTGTTCTCCTCTACATCTATTCATGTAAAGCTGCTTTGAAACAATTAACAATTGTGAAAAGAGCTATATAAATAAAATTGAATTGAATTGAATTGAATGTGTTTTTAGCGGTACCTCAATTTCGAAATGCAATAAGAAGCTACGGTAGCCACCATAGGACAAACTTGTTGTCGTCAGAGGCAATGTAGAGCCTAAAACCCATTCTTTACAGCAGTTTGTCCGTTTAGGTCTACTGTAGAAACATGACGGCAACTTTCATGTAAGGAGATCCGCGGATATAACCGGCTCATTGTAAGCTAACAAAAACAACACAGTTCATTATGAGAGCTCTTTATACACCACTAATAATATAGTTATGCATATTATATTGCATTTCTGTCAAGAGATCCTTCTAAAAGTTATACATTGATTGCACCTTTAAATGAATAATGTCACATTATTTTCTAATACTAAATGACAATCAACTTAGTATTGAATAATCAAATAGCATTTTTTAAATATGACTTATCACAGCAAAGTCTCAATTGTTTCAAAACCAGTGTATTTTCTGTATAGAGCCACAGCTTTTTGTGAGCAGAAACTTTTACATGAAGTAAAGTACATCTTATTGGCCTTTTTTAATATATTGCAGCTTTCTTTTAGTAGAATATACATTAACACAATGAAATCTGCTCGTATCCATGCCCTTCACAAGGACTTTTGGATTTGAAAGGATTTCAAATGAGCTTTAGAGTGCATGTTAAATAATTCCCTATATACATTCTCTATAAGGTTTAATAAAATATGGACAACTATTGATTTAAATCTATCTAGAGAATGTCCATATTTGACCCAGCCATGAGCTGAAACAACCAAGGATAGGTTAACTTAAACCCAACAGTTGAGTTTGTCCATATTTTACCCAACCATGCATTGAAACTACCCAGCATTTTTTCGACTGTAGAAGAGTTTAATGTTGTTTTTCTCTTTCAGAATGGTGGACTGCTTAATACTTTAGACTGACAGTTTTCTCATTTACAAATACCTGTTTCTTACTGATAGAGATTTACTGCAGGCATATTATTTTGTTTTTGTCCTAATGCGCAGGATCGGTTTCTGCTCAAGGCGTCGAATTGCAAAGAGCAGTGGTTTGCCATAAACCGAGGAACCATGAAAATACACCATTCCACACACACACACACACCTCTATCGCAGCATTCACCTGGGTAATAACATTTATTACTCGGTGCGAGCGTACTACTTCACTGCTGAAGAATGGACAGAACGCTCGGTTATTTATGAAGCTCCCTATGTTCCATTACTAATAAATGACAAAGACATGGTGTGGGTTTAAATGCAGCCTCTCTCCTTGAACTATATTTCATCAAAGCTTGTTGTTATAGAGGCAGCTTGTCATGGGCGGCATAAGGCAGCTTTTGTTCACTGGATGACGGTATAAAAACCAGCCACTGCTGTTTTTAACGTCTTGATTAAAAATAGTCATGATCTTTTTACCGTAAAGGACGCTTAACGCTGGATACCAGAACGATTATGCTGTGCAAATTTCTGCTTTGTCTTTGTTAGAGCTACCAGAGGGAAAGTATGTAAGACGCAGGTGCAGATCATTTTATTTAGGTGTAATTTGCCTTTGGTTAACTGGAAAGAAATTAAGAATATTTGTCAAACAGATGTTTCTGTCTACGAGTTAATAACATATTATTTTTTCTCCTTTTCTCTATATTTACTTCTCATATTCTGACATTTAAATCTTTAATTACCTTAAATATTACTGCATTATTGGTATAAAAAGTATACTTGCATTGCAAAAATTTTCCTGGTGACTGAAGAATAGTCGAAAAAGTGAAGAAAATTTTGATGTATTTTCTTCATGTTGTTTTTATTTAACAAAGAGTAAATGTGCTTCCGGGGGTAAAGCTATATTCAATCAATTACTTTTTTGCGATTATTTTGTTGTTGAATATTTCTGGTTCTGGTTTATCTAGGATAGGGTATGATGTCTATCAGATGTTCAAATTCAATATCCCAGTGGTTCTCAAACCTTTCGGAGTGCGGCCCCCTTTATTTAGGGTGCATCCCTTTGTGCCCCCCCCAAACAAATGAATGTAGATACAATGTAGTGCCGTTGGTTGGTAGCTCTTGTTTTTTGAGGTTGATAAAACAGAATTTATGATAAAGTAATGTATTAAAAAAAAGCCATATAACTGGGGCCCCCGGCACCATCTCACCTCCCAACCCCCCAGTTTGGGAACCACTTCATTAGGTATAATATCAGTCACATCTCCAAGACTGTCAAGTCATCAATTTACTACCCTACTGCTTTAACACGTATATACATTGCTCTGTTTATAGCTGGTAGTTTAAACCCTGAGAAAAAGGCATTAAACTGTGTTTACGTCTTTTATATATCAGTGCTCTGTGGTTAGAGCCAAAAACCGCTTACCCACAATGCAGTTGTAAATAGGGCTGTTAATTTAACACTCATTTAACCGTTCCCCTGGGCTGTACGTAAATTTTCCTACCATCAGAGAAATTCAAGCTTATAGTACAACCTAAACATAGGGGTGGTTTTTCCAGACAAGGCTTAAGTCACGTCCCAGACTAAAATACATGTTTGAGGTGTCTTAAATGTAAACCGCTTGCACTGACATGTCAACAAATATCAGTGCCATTGTTTTGTCCCAAGGTACACACCAGTAATGGTTTATGTAAGGTATGTTTGTAAAAACTATGGTCATGGTTTTTAGCCTCCTTGTTAGAGCGCCCTTAAGTCCCGCTAGGGGTGGGTGCAAGAAAGAGCAGTTATGGTGGTGCCGTGACTCGGATGGTAGTGAGGTTTAGGGGGGTGAGTGTAACAAAGACCAGCTAGTGAGTGTGATCTGTGCAGTAAGTAAACCTCACTCCCTGACCTCATGAGGTGCTAAAGTGAGAGATGCTGAAGATCACGGCCTTTAGCCTCCTTGTTAGAGCGTCCACATCCCATGCAGGACGGATCGCATGTTTGAGTCCCGCTCGGGGTGGGTGCAAGAAAGACCAGATACGGTGGTGCGGTGACCCGGATGGCAGTGAGGTTTAGGGAGGTGAGTGTAACAAAGGCCAGCTAGTGAGTGTGATCTGTGCAGTAAGTAAACCTCATGAGGTGCTCGAGTGAGAGATGCTAGGGATCACGGCCTTTAGCCTCCTTGTTAGAGCGTCCACATCCCATGCAGTAAAAAATCGCATGTTTGAGTCCCGCTCGGGGTGGGTGCAAGAAGACCAGATACGGTGGTGCGGTAACCCGGATGGCAGTGAAGTTTAGGGGGGTGAGTGTAACAAAGGCCAGCTAGTGAGTGCAACCCACGCAGTAGGTAAACCTCCCTCCCCAACCTCAAGAGGTGCTCAAGTGAGAGATGCTAGAGATCATGGTCTTTAGCCTCCTTGTTAGAGCGCCCGCATCCCATGCAGGGCCGATCGCATGTTCAAGTCCCGCTCGGGGTGGGTGCAAGAAAGAGCAGTTATGGTGGTGCCGTGACCCGGATGGGAGTGAGGTTTCACTCCCTGACCTCATGAGTTGCTCGAATGACAGATGCTATAGATCAAAGGCTTTAGCCTTTTTGTTAGAGTGCCACATCCCATGCAGGACTGATCGCACGTTCAAGTCCCGCTCGAGGTGGGTGCAAGAAAGACTGGTTACAGTGGTGCGGTGACCCGGATGGCAGTGAGGTTTGGGGGTTGAGTGTAACGGAGGCCAGCTAGTGAGTGTGTGCAGCAGGTAAACGTCGCTCCCCGACTTCAAGAGGTGCTCAAGTGACAAATGCTCACGGGTTTTAGCCTCCTTGTTAGAGCATCCATATCCCATGCAGGGCCCATCGCATGTTTGAGTCCCGCTCGGGGCGGGTGCTAGAAGGACCGGTTACAGTGGTGCCGTGACCTGGATGGGAGTGAGGTTTAGGGGAGTGAGTGTAACGGGGGCAAGCTAGTGAGTGCAACCCGAGCAGTAGAGCGGGTGCGAGTACCAGTTACATTGTCGTATGTAATTAATTAAGCTTTGTAATCAGTTTACAGCCCTAGTTGTAAAAAAACAGCAGAAATACAGTACGTGTAACTTTGTAAAGCCATAAAAGACAAACATGGTGTATGACTGAACACCGATCAAATCAGCCAGCAGCTAACACTGTTGCTAACTGCCGCTCAAGATCGAGCAGACAGCGGCACTCAGCGCAGAGCGCATCCGAGCCTAGAACTCTGATATTGGGTGACTCAGTTATCAGAAACATTAGCAACAGAGACTCAACTACGTGCTGCCTTCCACAAGCAACTGTTTCTGATGTAAACAGGGAACTTCAGAACATTCTGATGAAACATAAGACTGTAAATCGAGTTGTCATTCATGTGGGGAAGAATGATATTCACAAAGAGCAATCTGAACTCCTTAAGAGGGATTTCAACAAACTTTTTGAAACACTCAGAACAGTGAAAGTTCAGCCGTTCATCAGTGGACCACTTCCAGCAAGAGGAACAAATAGGTTTTCACGTTTGCTTGGACTTAATACATGGCTGCAAAAAACCTGCAACATAAAAGGACTGAACTTTATCAACAACTTCAATCTTTTCTGGAGTCAGAGACACCTATTTAAACAGGATGGCATCCACCCAAACAGACTGGGTGCAAGAGTGCTAAAGGACAATATCTATTTCTCCCTTCATCATCCTTCAGCAGTGTGTGCCAATCCACTCAACCTGAACGGCGCACACACACCTGGACAGAGTATGAATGACCATAGGACTTCTTTTCAGCACCTGAGTGGACATGACGTCGACATATCCCACAAGGACAGAGATAACACCACGCAGCCACAACAACCACTGCTCATGGACACAATCTCAGCTGAGTCATGCCCACAGAGCTCACCACAGTCAGAGTGTGTCAGATTAGAACGGCTCCAAGATTCAGCACCCAAGGACGACTCTCTGGAAAACAGCCAGGGAAACCAGGACAACATATCACAGCCTCCGGTCACATCAGAACAACAGGACTCCTCACTAGATATGTCATTCCTCTCTCCAGCATCTCCGCTTTTGACCTTCTCTGGAAAAATGGAGGAACTGGTTTATGCTGGAACTAAACTATCCCACTCTATTGCTGCGAGCCCCCAGCTTTCAACCAGAAAACGGCAAGCCCCACAACCACCAAAGCCAGTGGGCCCAGTTCCCCCTCCTCGCCCTATGAGAGCTCTTCGGTCTCAGACACAACGCCAAGACACACACCCTCCTCCATCTACTGTAGGTGAACCAAAAACAACTGATAATGGCTCTCAGTGATGTGTGTCGAGTTCCTGCTATGAAAATACTAATACTTTTATCAAATGTTTACAAAAGCAGGAACTCAGTGTGCCTATATCTTTCTCTATTTCTGTTTTAGTACATGATAGAAAGTGTAAGGCTAGATCAAATCGTGTGGCAAATCAATCTAATCTGCTGCCTGTGACTTGTCAAACTAAGATCTCTGTTAGGGAAAAAAATTGTACTGTTAAGTTAGCACTTTTAAATATCTGTTCACTTAAAAACAAATCACTTCTAGTCAGCGACTTAATAGCCACAAACAACCTGGATTTTATGTTTCTAAATGAAACATGGCTAGAAGAAAGCTACAGTGCAACAGTCCTTAATGAAACAGCCCCTCCTAACTTTACTTTTTTGAGTTTCTGCAGAACTGCTAGGAGAGGTGGAGGTCTAGCTGCTCTTTTTAAAGATGTCTATCAATGTAAGCAAGTGTCATTTGGAAATTACCCGTCTTTTGAACATCTAGGTATTGTGTTGAAAGGTACCCCACGCATTCTACTGATCATTATTTACAGGCCCCCAAAATACTCTCCAGCATTTGTTGAGGACTTTACAGAACTGTTATCAATGATTTCCTCAGAGTTTGACTGTTTTGCTATTGCTGGAGATTTTAACATTCACATAGATAAGCCAGAAAGCATTATGACAAAAGATGTCACAGCTGTTTTAAATACTTTTGATCTGACTCAACATGTACATGGACCCACACACAATCGTGGACACACTCTAGATTTAATTATCAGTAAGGGTGTAAACATTTCATCAATTGTTATTAAGGATGTGGCACTGTCTGATCATTTCTGTATTTTCTTTGATATATTAATCTCTCCTACTATTGAAACTAGATCTGTGTCTGTCAAAAAGAGATCCTTAAATGAGAACACCAGTGTGCTATTTATGAAGGCTATATCTTTAACACCAAGCATATCTGCAGACTCTGTTGATTTTCTCCTTGATTCCTTTAATTCGAAAGTTAAGAGTGCAATCGATGATATTGCTCCTGTAAAAGTCATGAAGAAGAATGGCAGGCAAAAATCACCTTGGAGAAACTCAACAGCGGTGCGGAATATGAAAAGACAATGCAGAAAAGCTGAACGCATGTGGCGGAAGACAAAACTTGTAGTCCATTATAATATCTATAAAGACAGCCTTCGTGCTTTCAGTGTGGAACTAGGCAAAGCTAGACAGACTTTCTTTTCAAATATTATAAACAAAAACATAAATAACACACGCACTCTTTTTGCTACTATAGAGAGACTAACAACCCCCCCAAGTCACATTCCAAGTGAAATGCTCTCAGACAGCAAATGTAGTGAGTTTGCTAACTTCTTCTCTGAGAAAATCAATAATATCAGAAAGGTGATCAGCACATCCTTGAGCTGCGCCGGGGTCAGACAAATCAGACCACAACATCAGAAAGTAGTTACGATGTCTGATTTCGAAGCAGTTGATGGTAAAATTTTGGAAGAAACAGTACAGCATCTTAAAACATCAACCTGCGCCCTTGACACACTCCCAACATCTTTTTTCAAAAGTGTCTTTAACTGTTTAGAAGCAGATCTCCTAAAAGTGGTAAATTCATCACTTATCTCTGGGACTTTTCCAAAGTCCCTGAAAACTGCAGTTATTAAGCCCCTCCTGAAAAAGAGCAACTTGGATAACACTGTGTTGAGCAACTACAGACCAATCTCAAATCTTCCTTTCATAGGCAAGATCATTGAAAAAGTTGTTTTCAATCAGCTGAACAAATTCTTAATTTCTAATGATTACTTTGACATTTTTCAATCTGGTTTTCGACCACACCACAGTACAGAGACAGCACTCATAAAGATAATAAATGATATTCGCCTCAATACAGACACAGGCAAACTATCAGTGTTGGTGCTACTCGACCTCAGTGCTGCTTTTGACACTGTCGATCACAACATACTTCTTGACCGGCTGGAAAACTGGGTCGGGCTTTCTGGGATGGTCCTAAAATGGTTCAGGTCATACTTAGAAGGGAGAGGTTATTATGTAAGTATAGGTGGCCATAAATCTGAGTGGACATCCATGACATGCGGAGTCCCGCAAGGCTCAATTCTAGCGCCACTCCTGTTCAACCTGTATATGCTCCCACTAAGCCAAATAATGAGAGAGAACCAAATTGCCTATCACAGTTATGCAGACGACACTCAGATCTACTTAGCTCTATCCCCTAATGACTACAGCCCCATTGACTCCCTGTGCAAATGCATTGATGAAGTTAACAGTTGGATGTGCCAAAACTTTCTTCAGTTAAACAAAGAGAAAACTGAAGTCATTGCGTTTGGAAACAAAGATGAAGTGCTCAAGGTGAATGCATACCTTGACACTAGGGGTCAAACAACTAAAAATCAAGTCAGGAATCTTGGTGTGATTCTGGATTCTGACCTTAGTTTCAGTAGTCATGTCAAAGCAATAACTAAATCAGCATACTATCATCTCAAAAATATCGCAAGAATTAGATGCTTTGTTTCCAGACAAGACTTGGAGAAACTTGTGCATGCTTTCATCACCAGCAGGGTGGATTATTGTAATGGCCTCCTCACTGGCCTCCCCAAAAAGACCATTAGACAGCTTCAGCTCATTCAGAACGCTGCTGCCAGGATTCTGAGCAGAACCAGAAAATATGAACATATCACACCAGTCCTCAGGTCTCTACACTGGCTACCAGTTACATTTAGGATTGATTTTAAAGTATTATTAATGGTATATAAATCACTCAGTGGACTAGGACCTCAATACATTGCTGATATGCTCATTGAATATAAACCCAACAGATCACTCAGATCATTAGGATCACATCAGCTAGAAATACCAAGGGTTCACTCAAAGCAAGGAGAGTCAGCTTTTAGCTATTATGCCAGTCGCAGCTGGAACCAGCTTCCAGAAGAGATCAGATGTGCTCCAACAGTAGTCACATTCAAATCCAGACTCAAAACACATCTGTTTAGCTATGCATTTACTGAATGAGCACTATGCTGCGTCCAAACTGATTGCACTATATTATATATGCACTATTTTAATTATTTTTCTCTTGATTTTATTCTTAATTTTTAACTGTTTTATACTTTTATTCCTGTTTTACTTTTTTCACACATTTAAACAGTTTTTATTAAAATCACATTTATTTTCTTTTAATTGATATTTTAAATTCATGTATCTTTGATTTTTGTTTTCTCATTTCTATGTAAAGCACTTTGAATGACCTTTGTGTATGAAATGTGCTATACAAATAAACTTGCCTTGCCTTGCCTTGCCTATGTGCCTGAATGCTCTGTCTAATTGCACGCAGCATGTGGTAAACAGTTATTTCAGTTTGACAAGCCTGGATTATATACTTTTAGAGGAGTAAAAAAATCATTGACAAACTGACATAAAACCAATTACATTCATTCCCATCTGCTTCGAGACAATTCGCCCATTAACCATTTTTGCCCATGATTCCAATTTTTCTGTTTTTATCGACCTCCCCTCCCTTCCTCTTTTCTCCGAATCTGCTCCCTTTGCGATTTTACTTTCAATTTTCTGCTTTGAATAATTCACAAACGACAGGCCAAATGCTTATTTGGAGTTGTGGTGCGTGCTTTAAAGAGAATGTGTAATGATTGCCGATGGGGTTCTGCATTAATCCCGTTTATGTGCGAGACCTTTCAGATCAGTTGGCACCGTGGCCACCAGAGCGGGGGAGGAAACAATCCCTTCGACACATGACAGATCCCATCATCTCCCATTAGCCAAATTTCTCCGCCTCTTCTGTGTGTCTATATGTGAACAACTTTCCAGTCAAACCCTAGATATGAATGCACCGCTCGCCTGATCAAAGATGTTTCTGTATTTAGGGTTGAAACTCTTTTCTTCTGTACTTCTAACAAACTTTTTAAGTAAGAAAGTGTACTTGGGTTTATGTACTTATGAATGAAGTCATAAGTTTTCAATGGAACAACAGGATTTATGTAATGTATGTTTGATGTGATCGTAGTTCAGTATACAAGAGTTCTAAAGTTCATGTTAGAATACAGAAGCATTGGCTGTCATTTCAATAAAAATAACAGGACTTTAAGCATGACTTGTTGTATAAGTTGTATGTATAATCATGTTGCTTGCATCTCATTGCATTAAAATTTTATTACAGAGTTACTTAAAGCAACCAGTTTATGGAAAATACAGCTTTTCTGTTTCATTTGAAAGATTTGCAGTACATTACAAAGTAAATATATGTAATGTTACATTAAGAGATGTTTTTGTTTTCCTACAAGGCACTTTTATCCATACTGCATTATGCATTATGTACTCTTGCCATTTCAGAAATTGAATTGGCTTCCTGAATGGATTTTGAGGAATTACAATGCATAAGTGAGCTAAACCGTCCAGCCACAGGTCAAATTCTGTATGAGACCATATGGATAATCCATGTAATGTGGATCGGACTGTTTTTTAAATTACATTATTTCAATGTTTAGGGGCTCTTATGCTGCTATTGTCCAGTTGTTCTATATACAGCGAGCTTTACCAATTAAATCAAGCCTGCATGTCACTCATCGTCATACTTGCCTGAGCTTTTCTAAACACAACAAGCATATTTTACCATGATTGCCTTGACATTTTCATATTCATGTTTCCAACCCATAGACTGCTTATCTTTAAACATCGAATCCACATCTAAGACACAAGAACCCATTTAATTTGGTTTACAATATATCCCAGAATGCACCTCATAAAATGTATTGAGAGTTCTCAGAAAACGTCACTCTTTTATTACAGTAGGTGATGGTTTTGTATGACTTTATACAAAAACGTATGATTATTAGAAAACAACCAAGCATAAAGGTCCAACCCTAAACATAACTATCACTAGCTGCGTTTCCATTAACGATTTGTGTAAAACTTTAGCATTGTTTTTTTAGTGTCAATAAAAGTCTATCGTGAAATGATGGTGTTTCCATTAAGCGATGATATGTGACTGAAATTCTCGCATTTTTTTTTGTCTCGCATTAAGTCATTCCAAACATCACATCGACTGATGTTGGTAGGTTTACTAACATCACATCCACCACACTAGCCATTATTATATAAGACGATGAAAAAGTATTATCCAAAGACTAATGCCAAGAAAAGCCCCTTATACTTAGGAGCGGCAGTATAAGTGTTTTTCTTCACTGAATTTTTTTTATTCCATTTACTAAATGTTTTTAAGGTATGTGGTTGCAATCAATTTATTTAAGCTACAATTAAACAAAAGTTTTTTTCTAACTTTTTTTGTTTAAATGTCGCTTAAATAAATTGATTGCAACCACATACCTTAAAAAATTGAGTAAATTTAATGAATTATTTTTTACAGTGTTGAAGGTAATAGTACATTATTTTAAATCAAAGCAAATGTAGAAGTGTTATCCAAACATTATTGGCAAGGAAAACCTCTTATACTTGGTAGCAGACATGTATTGAGATGTTTCTGGGATGTTTTAGTGTCATCTTCAAATAATAATTATGTGACTTAATTGCATCAGGCGACCTAAAAATTATTTCCATTGCAGTTTTGCAAAAAACACCTTTTCTGAATTGCCTGAAAAACCACCTTATGCGAGTGCAAAAACTTGTGAGTTCTTGCAAAATTTACTGTATTTTTTTATTCGCATGTCAATTTGCGCAATTTGAAGGGTAAACGAAATGCAGCTATTGTGGCAAATTAGATTAAAATTAGATCAAACAAAAATGTACACATAAGATTGTATGTATTTATATGTATTACACAGAAAAAAATTATTAATTAAATTATCAATTTTTTAATGTAAGTGGTTGCAATCAATTTATTTAAGTTACATTTAAACAAAAATAGAAAAAATAAAGAAAATAAAAAACTTTTGTTTAAATGTAGCTTAAATAAATTTATTGCACCCACCTACCTTAAAAAAATTGAGTAAATTGAATGAATAATTTTTTTCAGTGTAGTCACTAATTCAGTGAAATGATCAATTGAATTGCCAGTTATGATTGGTTATGATACTTTAATGGATCTAAAACCTATTTTTGTATTACTTTTTTAGTTTAAAGTTACTGCATAATTCTACATTTGTGTGATTTCATAGTTTTTTATGACTTTTTATGATTATTATTTTCCACATAGCAAGCACTTCTTGGGCTTTATGTCGGAAACCCAGCACGCAATTTTGCATAAAAAAGACATATACTAGCAGTACAAACACAGCCGTCTAGACTAAAACAAGGCAAAATTTGTCATGATTTGTCAGTGAAAATTGAATAGACATCTAACCATAAATGAAAATAAATAATTAAATGAAACCAATCACTGTTGACTTTGCTTAGATGATGGGATATTACAGATTATATATTATATTTTTCATTTGGCAGATGCTTTTATCCAAAGGTTTACATTTTCTCCCTGGGTTCAAACCCATGACCTTTTGCGCTGCTAACGCAATACTCTAACACTGAGCGATACAAGAACACGTGTAACCCACTTTTAGCCAAAATAACCCTGAATTTGGTAAGTTAAATAGCCATATTATCAGGTCTATAGTTAACCTGGATGGTGAAATGA
The DNA here is from genome assembly GCF_030506205.2 of Paramisgurnus dabryanus. Lineage (NCBI taxonomy): Eukaryota > Metazoa > Chordata > Actinopteri > Cypriniformes > Cobitidae > Paramisgurnus > Paramisgurnus dabryanus. Next base: position 28,433,359 of record NC_133349.1, read on the forward strand.
TTGCTATTGCTAGCTGGGAATTGTGCTTTTGGTGCTTTTCTATGATGTCAAAGCGGAATTAATTTACAAACATTAGATATATATTTATGTTTTTGTTTTGTAAATGTGATCTTAAAAGAACATTGTTAAACCCTATGTTTAATTGCTGTTTGTTAGATCATGCATGAGTACTGCATTATTTCAGAGCTCCTCTATAGCCAAAGTAAGCCAAAATTGTTTACCATATTTGACTAAGATTACCCAGGCAATGAATTGAGTCTAACTTAAGACCTAAATATGACTTCTCCTTATTCTGGTAGCCTATTATTTCCTCAGTGCCAATAATGTTGCCAGTCTTGACTTTCTTTCAGTGTCAGTGTTGCCCTCCATTAGTCCTACAGTATGTGCCTTAATAAATGTGCTCATTGAGTTCAAACAGATGGATCGTCAGTTTGTGTAAAATTTTATGAAAAGCAGAACTTGGTTTGCCATATGTCGGCTTGCAATGTAATGCACCATATGTTCAAATGTTCAACAGGATCACCAGGAACCGTGTTTTTTCCATTACAGCAGGAATCAAGATACTGAAAGGCAGTATGTAATGAATTAATATAATTTGTTCAATAAGGCCTGTAATTATTCTCTCAGAGCAGACCTGAGTTGCAAAATGAGACGAAAATACAATGTGCTACACTGATGAACTGATCAATTTCCACTGGCTCAAAATAACCATTTAATCAAGTCTGATTGTATTTAAGTCTCACAATCTTCTTATTGGTTTTATAAAGCAATCTGTAAAGCAGTTGCAAAATTTTTCATCTTAGAAAATATTTCATGCAACGTGAACAAAATGGATAATCCTCCTAAACATATTCATTCTTTACATTTTATTTAATGTTAAAACTATACAAAGTAAATTAAATTAAAATTATTAAATACCACAACTTCTGTATTTTTGTGTGAATTGCAGGTAAAAAAGTGCATTAAAATACACTTTTTTTTATTTCTAATTGTGTAAATAGTGCATTGGACAAAAATCACATAACACACTGTAAAAAGATGCAGCATGAAGTTAAAACAACTTACAAGTCAATTCAACCTACTTTTTTAAGTTTAGGCCTGTGATAACTTGACAAAACTTATAAAAACAAGTTGGAATTGTTTAAATTAATTTGTTAAGTTAAAGTAACATAAAAATATATGTTATAATATAGATTTCCCTCTCTGCTTTGTTTTTCTCTTTCATTTATTCATTTATATCAGTCAACAGTGTTTGAGTTAATGCCCTCTGAAGCTCAGGCAGGGTGGACTGGTGGTACACACTGTGGCATGATGCCAAGAGGTAAAATAATGCTGTCCCCCTGTATCAGCGTGAACACGCGTCCCCGTGTACGTGAGCGCCAGGGGAACGCGAAGCCGCTTGCCAGCTCTCTGAAGCACCACTTATTTGCCATGGGGAGACAGCAAAGCTCATTACCCCCATGACCTCAATCCTAGTCGACCCTGCACGTGCACCTCCAGAGACACTTCCACATGCCGGAGACAGATTGACAAAGATTCGCGTGTTGGATGTATGACTATCTCCTGTTTCTTTCTATCTAATAAGACTGATTTGGACATATGTGCATTTTTTCCCTGACCGGAGAGTTTGATTACATGTGGGCCTCTAATACGACCTCAACAATGAAAGGAGGTATAAGAAATAGCAATAGTTTACGTGTGGATGATGGTTTCTATGAACTCTACAGGGAGTCCACTGCTGAAAAATGTATGCTTTGCATTTTTCTAATTTTAATCAATAAATATTCGGTAAAAAATTAACAGGAAAATCAAAGCAGAAAGGGAAATTTGTGCAATGATTTTGTTTTATGTTTATATGGACTGTAAAAAAGTTCAAATCAACATATATTTTTATGTTACTTTAACTTAACAAATTAATTTAAAGTCAAAACTTGGCTTTAGAACCCAAACACAGATTTTTTAATTGTTCTCGTCACTATTGGGATGGATGGTGACCTCTTCTTTACGCTTCAAAAAAAGACCCAGAAATAACCCCACTCGACTTGTTTCTGACATCACAGGGGGAGCCAAATTTCATTTACCTGTTTTTTCACATCCTTGAAGAGAATGGTTTACCAAAACTAAGTTACTGGGTTGATCTTTCACACATTTTCTAGGTTGACAGAAGCACTGAGGACCCAATTATAGCACTTAAACATGAACAAAGTCAGAGTTTCATGATACGTCCGCCTTAACACTTATGGGTCCTTTTAAAGCTTAAAGGGCTTTTTGGTTACTATGGGAGTGTATGGTGACTGCCTCTGAAAGCAATGGTCACAACAGTTCACATTGTTGATGTGAAGTGTGGCATTCAGCACATACTGCATGCGACACTGTTGAACTTTACTGGCATATAATCACACGATAGAGGGAGAAAGGAATAGACAAAAAGGCAAAGAAATGCCTTTCTTATTAACTGACAGGCGGTCGGTTCAGATGTTGTCTTGGCCTGGAATAATGAAATATCAGAGCTGACACAAAACGCAGCAGACATGACCATCACTCTGATCTTAATGTCAGGAGAGAGATTCTGCTCTTTCTGTCTTTCAGGCACACTGTTGCCTGCCCACTATCACACTTTACTGCTTACAGACAGACACGTTTACTTCAGATCAAACCTTTTGTCAAAATGTACCACAGCAGCCTATAGTCTGATAATAAACTGGAAGAAAAGGATTCACCTTAAACGAGACATGTCATGAAAATTAGACTTTTTTCATGTTCCAGTGCTATAATTGGGTCCCCAGTGCTTCTATCAACCTAAAAAAAATGTTAAAAAGATCAACCCAATAACTTAGTTTTGGTAAACCATTCTCTGCAAGCATGTGAAAAATGTGTACAAAATATCTGATATTCAGGTTATCAAAAAAAAAAGCTTCCTGACTTGACTTGTACATAGCGTGTAAAGTTTTATGGCTATGATGGTTAGAGTCCATGCGTGACAGTGGAAAAGATGGCCTGGTTCCTCTCCATACTGTATCTGCTCACACACACAGTCATCCTTAAAAATGTAATTTGCAGGCTCACTGTCGGGTACGAGTCGTGATGGGCCGGTGATATCACACTGCTCAGCCTGGAGTTAAATGCTGACTGCGACGTGAGAGTGAGAGACGAGACGGGGGTGATGACAAGCCCAGTTGTCGTGGAAATAATCTGTGCAAATGGTCCAGGGGAGACAGCGACAAGTGGCGGGTGACTGCTCAAGTGTCGCATGATGGGATAGATCTTATTTTACAGAATCTCATCATGCACATATGTAAAAATAACAAATTTACACAGGTGTTGAGAAGGTACACTGTTTAGTTCTGAGCTATCTTGCTTAAATCTTACGTTGAAGTCATTGCATTCTGTTTGGTAGAAATTATACACATTACATTTTTATAAAATCACACGTGTGCCCACAGGGAAAGATTTACATTGTACTGACATGTAAATACTAATTTACATGGATTTGCTACAGATTGCCTCGTGGAAATATACAGTTTTTTGTTGTGGAGATTATATAAAGATGTGTTGTGCTACAATGTGTTGTAGCAATGTACTCACACTTAAAGGAGACATTTCACAAATTTTTTCTAAGATGTCAAATAAATCTTTGGTGTCCCCAGAGTACGTATGTGAAGTTCTAGCTAAAAATAGCATATAGATAGTTTTTGGGTGTGTCATTTTATATGCAAATGAGTTGATCTCTGCATTAAATGGCAGTGCCGTGGTTGGATAGTGCAGATTAGGGGGCGGTATTATCCCCTTCTGACATCACAGGGCGAGCCAAATTGCTTGCAGAGAAGTTACTGGGTTGATCTTTATCACATTTTTTAGGTTGATAAATGCACTGGGGACCCAATTATAGCACTTAAACTTGGAAAAGGTCAGATTTTCATGATATGTCCCCTTTAAAGCATTAGAAAACTTAACCTACTGTATGCTGGGTTGTTTTATTGCTGGGTCAAATATAAACATTTTCTGAGCTAGGTTTGACCCTTTTTGACAAACTTCTTACTTATCTCTTTATGTACTGTTTCATAGGACACAATCCATCTGAAAACACAAAACCAAACCTTAAGAGAACTTAGAGAAAATAAATTTAAAGTGCCGTATAATGTAAAACTACACTGTAAAAAATCAGTAGAAATTACAATGTTATTGCAGCTGGGTTGCCGGTAAATTACCGTAGATTAAAATTTATGATATTTACTTTATTTTTAAAGTAATTAAAAAAATATATATATTAACAAGTCTTTATCTTTACAGAATAAAACTATACAATAACAGCCTCATGCAAAGCATCTGGGAACCAGAAATCATCATCAACCTTTTTCTGTTTTTTTGCTTCAGATTTTGTTTCCCAGAATGTTTAGCTTAATGCTGTTTTTTGTTTTACTCTATAAAGACAAAAACTTGTAAATGTTTAATGTTCATTTAACTTTGAACAAAATGTTGCCAGTAAATAACATAAATTTAAATCTACGGTAAGTTACCGGCAACCCAGCTGCAATTTCTACAGAATTTTTTTTACAGTGTAGGCATAGATAAATAATATGAGCTCTATACATGGTAATGACATATGATGAGCCTCAAATGCAATTGTTTTCTCCTTCTTATGTAAACCTTGTGCATGCAAAAGACCGCTGGAAAACAGATCAATCTCAACATAACATCAACTGTGACATTACAGTCGCGATGTACGCCCCAATATTAAATTACACTTTAAATTAATTACAATGTTGTTACAATGCTAAAAACAAAGTTGTGATTGCTGAGTTAGCGCTATATGCTAGCTAATCCTATATGCTAACGTTTAGGCTGAAGTTCTACTATTGACGTTCCATAGGTCCATCCTGAAAAAACACAAAATTACCACTCAGAAACGCCCATTAACAATCTCCAAACAATTGATTATTCCTCAAAATCTGTATCTTTGTCTGATTCAAACATAAAGTCTGTTTACACACACAGAGCTACTGAAGGAGCTGCTCTGTGGAACAGCCAATGAGAGCAGAGCTCAACATTATTATTCATGACCCATTCAAATAAGGTAATTATAGACCATTTCCTTCTAAGGGCAAATCAATGGACATGTAAAACCGTCTATAGATAATTTTTGCCCTTAACAAAGCCACAGACCTTCTATGTAGATATCAGAGAACAATTTAACAGATTATTTCCATGCATTCTTTGGCACGTTAACAAATAAGTTCAGATGCTTGTAAAAAGTGTTACAAAGCTAATGGCAGTTTTGTGATCTGCAGTAATGACACCTTCTCCTGTAGTTATTTTGACAGGTGATGCCTCTCTGATTCTGACGGAAAAACAGTTCCACCTCTGCGGATCCGCCGGCACAGATCCGCCCCTGCTGCTTTGATAAATATGCACAGAGAAACAGAGTGAAACGTGTCTTTAATTAAAAAATGGGGCGCCAGTAAGATGTGATTAAAGTCGGCTCTCGGATTATCTTGCCGCTTCTGACACAAGCATATGAAAGAAAGAAAGACTGATCTCAGTCTAAAAACTTAAAGGCTTGTTAAAGAATCTCCCTTAATATTATGAAACATGAACTGCCGCTGTGTTTGTGATGTAGGAAGGTTTTAAGTATGCGCCAAAAGAAAGACTTGCCATAATTACCAAGACCAAACACAAGCTTTAGTGGATTGACATTAGCCAGGGCCATTGTGAAAAACAGAATTATTTATGATTCAGCTCAGAGACGCATGAAGAATTTTTAGGTTGCAAAAATAAAATTTGGTTCATGTTTTTTTTGTGGTTGGCTGCCTTTGTGTCATTAAAAAGGAAAAAATTGCCTCATTAACAACTCTGGATGCTGTATTAGGCAGTAAACAGTCCAGTTGTTTTTACGTTAGCTGTTAAAGCACTGACTATATACAATTACAGTATGAACAGTGTAAATGAGCTGTATTTTTGCCATTTATAATTGCATGTTTGTGTTTTTGTGTACAGTGTTTTGTTAGCTCGACCGTTTCAACCAGTGATAATAACCTACCAAGACTGGTTAAATATTAATACTTTAGCTTTGTTGATAACAGTATATTTTATTATTTGTATTGCATGATACATGACATATTCAGATTTAACCTGCTTTTATTTCATATGAAAGTTCAAGTAGGAACACTGTATTCTGCAGTTTAATAAATGTAATGTAAGTAATGACTAAACTGTACCATTGACCGTTCTGCTAATGTCTGTGTAAGTTTCATATATGTGCTCATATTTCTTTCCTCTCACATAATAAAATAATTTTAACTGAAATCAATATCGCATGTCAATTTCTTTATAAGTAACAAACAAGGCCATCTTTTACACATATTATTATATATTGACACATTTCTCAGTGCATTCTTGTTAGCTTTTTATTCAAATATGTCCCTGTACAAACACCATGCAAACACACATAGTTATAACATTTATATAATCAGTTTATTTCACATCTCATATAAAGGAGATCCTACGGGATATTAGGCAGGTGATCATAATGTAATGGCTCATCGGTGTAATTGACAATTATGATTTTTTTGTCATAATTGTGCGTCGTCTTGCAAGTGTAACAACAAACCCTCTGGGCCCAATCATACATCCAGCGCAATGCGCATCGCAAGCTAGTTTCAGCCCCAGCGCAGTTATCATTTTCACCTCCAGCGTCACGTTGTTTAAACAGCAAATGCATTTGCGCCCATTTGTGCGCACATGGTCATGCTGTCTTAAAAATGAGGTGTGTTCATACGCATTGTTGACACGTTGTTATTTTGTAAAATAGACTAAACCATTACCCAATTTAAACCTGGTCTAAAGTCAATTGCACAATATTGTTGTTGTTATTTAAAGGGACATTCCACTTTTTTTGAAATATGCTCATTTTCCAGCTCCCCTAGAGTTAAACATTTGAATTTTACCGTTTTGGAATCCATTTAGTCGATCTCCGGGTCTGGCGCTAGCACTTTTAGCATAAAATGCTTAGCATAATCCATTGAATCTGATTAGACCATTAGCATTGCGCAAAAAAAATAACCAAAGAGTTTTGATATTTTTCTATTTAAAACATGACTCTTCTGTAGTTACATCGTGTACTAAGACCGACAGAAGTAGTGATATTACGCACTGTCCGAAAATAGTAGGCTACCCTTGGTTACTTTCAATAGCAGGCGACTATTTTCAGGCACTGCATAATACCACTATGCCTGCTGCAGCCATGGTACATCAGCAAAGTCCAAAGTCCTAACCATATCTGCCTAGAAAATCACAACTTAGTACACGATGTAACTACAGAAGTTTTAAATAGGAAAAATATCAAAACTCTTTGGGGTTTTTTAGCGCAATGCTAATGGTCTAATCAGATTCAATGGATTATGCTAAGCTATGCTAAAAGTGCTAGCGCCAGACCCCGAGATCGGCTGAATGTATTCCTAAATGGTATATCCAGTTTATATAAATATTGAGGATGCCATATGCCTGAATTTGCTTTACATTCACCAAAACTGTGAACTAAGCATTTCGAAAATATTGAACTCATTTAATGATTCCATCATGATATTATCTAACAAATGCATCTGGCCTTGTTATATTGAAATTGTATTTGATGTGAAGTATTTTTTGCATTTATGCATAAAATGGGCTCGATTAATAAGATCAACTTATCTCCATGTTGCCCTTTTTCATTCCTGAGTGTCGTAAGGGCCATCCAGAGCTCTAAAGTGACAGCGTTCAGAGCAAATATTTAAAAATTAAATAGGAAGGATTTGATGCTATCATGTAATGTGAAAGTGGAATGAGGCAGCATTAACTTTGTTCTGTGAGATAATTAACCGCAGCGCTCTCCACTTGCAAATGGAATTCATGAATACTTTATTTACAGTGTTAACACAGACAGAACTTCATTTGCACGGGCGAATGCTGAGGTTACAGACATTTTTTTCTATGAAAAAAAAACTTGCCAAAATAACATTTCTCACCAGCCAATTTGTTCTGTGCCCTGCCGAGACCTGCGCCCCCCTCTGACCGTGCTGTGTGCCGTAACGCTGCATATGATTAAATAATCAGATTCTACCCTTATACAGTTCACACAGTGCTCACAAATGCAATTACGAGCATTATACTTCTGTGTTATTCCCTGCAAATGTTCACCAAAACACTCTTTTACTAAACCTGTGATGAAAATAATCAAATTAAATGATTTACCATATTTAATTTCTTTTTTTACGTAATTCTACCTGTTTTTCTTTTTTTAAGGTGTAGCGTGTAAAACAGGCTTAATGTCCTCGTGAACTGTATGTCGCGATCGACTTTACCTACATGTTGTGACATATTTCCAAGTAAAACGTAATATGACACGAAGATATCAGGTTTGTGTTTTCCACTGTAAATTGATTAGATATAAAAAGTAGGCATTGCATTCTAAATGGAACTCGCAGCGGACTGCCGCTTGATTCACACAAGGGGCTCTATTTTAACGATCTGAAACGCAAGTGCGAAGCGCAACGCGCAAGTGAGTTTGTGGGCGGATCTTGGGCGCTGTTGCTATTTTCCCGGCGTGAGAAATAACTCTTGCGCCGGGCGCAAATCAATAAGGGGTTGGTCTGAAGTAGGTTCATTATTCATAGGTGTGGTTTGGGCGTAATGTCAAATAAACCAATCAAAACGCTATCCAACATTCCCTTTAAACGCAAGGGCGCAAGTTCCGTGGCGGGTTGCTATTATTATGACGGATTTACCAGGCGCACGCCAGGAGCAGTTCACAGCCGAGGAGACCGACGTCCTTGTACGGGGGAATCCCAAGCTTGCCAGCATAAATCGGGCACGGCGTGTAGCGGGAGGTGGATCTGCCTCAGGACCTGACGCCAGCAGAGGACATCGCTGCGTCCACCCTCACCGCTGAAAGGGTTTGGGGGCTTTGAAATCAGACCCAAGAAACGCAAGGTCCAACCCCAAAGTAGACTAACAAATCAAGTAAATATACATTAAGGTTTCTTATGAAAACATTTAAATTATTATTTACATAAAATAAACGTAATACAGCCACACAACAAAGTTATGAAAATATTTTAATCGTTATTTGCATGAGAATTTTTTAACGCAGCCACACAATAAATAAAAACTATCACCACAATGCTCACCACTATGATTCCCCTTATCTCGTGTATTAATATTTTTTAGTGTAACAATTTATGATTTGCAAAAATAACTGTTGCATCTGTGTAGATTAGATAAGCAATGCGCGTTGTGCACGCTATACATTATGGTCAAGCATGCGCCCTTAAAATAGCATATTGAACCACGCGCAACGCGCCACTGACTTTAGACTAGTTTTTTTTGGTTAGTAGCGCAATTGTTTTTTGAAACTGCAAAATAGCATAAGAGATGGTTTGCGCCGCAACACGCCTCCTTTTTGCGCTGAACCGCCCAGGGAGCGCAAGTTCATTCCCTAGTTTGCTGACGTGCATCTGTGGAGGGAAAAACCCCGCTGTGCGCCGGCGCAAAATACGAATGATACATGCGTCACTGACAAAGTCAATTGCGCTGGGTGCAAGATAGGGCCCAAGGTGTTAACGCTTGTCGAAGGGCGTGTCTGAAGCGTGGCCCTGATGGGATCATCATCGTGACAACAGCCAATCACAGTAATCTTTCATTCATTTTTATGCTTTCCTTCATATTTTTCAGTCTTGCATAAACGTAATTGCACTGTGAAAAAAACTTTGCTGCCTTAAAAATTTTTGTTAAATCAACTCAGATTTACGAGTCATGTCAACAGAAATTAGTTGTCACAACTTATAAAATATAGTTGAGAAAAGTCAACTTAAATTTATAAAGTATAACAACTCACCTGTAGTTATAACAACTCATCTCTAGTCAAGATAAATAATAGTAAGTTGAAATGACTTGTAAATCCGAGTTGATTCAACAAAAAATTTTAAGGCAGCAAAGTATTTTTTACAGTGTGCTAGAGTCTGCACCAGTGTTGGTCAAGTTACTTGGAAATAGTACTTAGTTAATGATTACAGATTACTTTTCCACTGTTACTTTACTGATTACTTATTTTCAAGAGTACTTAGTTACTTTACTAGTTACTTAACTAAGTTACTTTTCAAAAACATGATGCACGACCTGAATACGCTATAAAGCAACAGACCTTTCAACCCAATTCTATTCTTTCTGCATATTCCTTCATCTAAAATTGAATCAAATGAAACATTTTTTTAACCTCTTGACGCACACTAATTCGTCGGCGGGATGATTTTTTTAACGCTGCTAACAATATCTATATAGCCTACTGTCTACAAACATTAATAATATTAACATTTATATACATTGTTTAAAAAGTCTACGGGTTTGGCATCAGTGTATGGTCTCTGTTTTGAGATACAGATGCTCTAGCATCATAAATGTAGTATTTTGTGACAGAAATCCAAATGACAACATGCAAAATATAAACGGGACATCATACCTTTGTGTTGATATAATGATCGCGAGTCGAATCCAGTCTGATTTCAGATGTGTGAATAACTCATGAAAACCGTCTAATAGAATACATCCAATGACCATTTTTGTCCACAAATGCGTATAATCCATGAAATATAGATATATATATAGTTGTTAACATCAGATTTTGCATGAACATCTTGTAATAGAAGATAATTTACAATCTGAGGACTATTTACGTCATAACACTGTATATGAGATTACACTTTAGGTTCTAGTAAACATGTAAACCTGCCTTCAACTTTGTTTTTAAAAGTAGGCGGGAGTATAATGCATAAAATCCAAACAGCGCTATCAAAAATATTTCGAGGTGTTTGCTCAGATTTGAGGTGAAATTTTTCGCTGTAAATCAAGGTTTTATTCCCATGCAGAGTGTACAGCGGACGCTGATGTTTTTGTCACCTTTAACCAGGTAAAACTCAAAGTAATGTCGGTACTTCTAAGCATTAAACACTCCATCTTTTCCGCACTCCGTGTTATCTCTTCTTGTTCAAACCCTACACTGACTGACGGCACAGGCGCGACGCTCATACGTCATTGTCACTCCACTCAGGTCACGACACGAGACAGTCTCACGAAACAAAATCAAGGTTAAAGAATGATTACTGCTAATGGATTACTGCCAATCACTGGTCTGCACTAGGTTATTTGCATAAGGTGATCTGATTGGCTGATGCCTGCGTTAGTGCTTGAAACGTTAATACATTTTAAACTTATGCCTCGAGCAATGCCAGTGATACAACGCCGACGGATGCAAAATTCAGTTGGACATTGCATGACATCACCCATTTAAAGTACACGAGAAGCATTAACTCTGGCGCCTCATGTAAATCGAGAGTGACAGTCAGAGGGGGCGTGGTTAACGGATGCTCCCGCCCAAGCCGTCTAGCTGAGGTAGCTAATCATTTTCCAGATTTTTTAATTTTATAAGGGTACATGAATATTTTATACAATAATGATTTCCATTGATGAATTGTTTTTAATAAACACTGCAATATTACAATAAAAAATAATAAGTATTGTCCATTTCGATTTTATGGGGACACTAATATAGCCTGGTAGAACCATCCTCTGCTATTTTGCTTCGCTTCATAGACAGAGTCTGGCTGGGCATAATTGACAATCGTTTTCCTTCTCATGGGAGGGGCTTGTCTGAAGTTTAAAATCATTGGTCTAAACGTAAGCCAATCACATAACGTTTGGATATGATGTGCGTTATGCGCCAGCTCAGCCGCATCAAATTTCTGCTTTAAAACACACGCATGATGTGAAAACAAACCCATCGAGCGAAATACCGAAGTTAACATGGCAATGAACGACTTCTGCAGATTATGTAAAGTAAATCGGGCCAGAGCTAGTTGAACACTATCCTTAAGGTGTCTTTCCACTCACGTCTAAGTGGAGGAACGCCCCTCTCTCCTCTCAAACTCTTCCACCAGACGGCCATAACCATATGTGACCAGTCACGGAAAGTAGGGACACAAGTCGGATCTGGGCATTTTGAGTTATTCACAGATTCTGAAAGTGCAGTTTCTAAGCTTTCCAACGATGTGTAACACATGGAAATCTGATAAGATTTGGAGAAGTTGTGGCCATTTGAATATAGGAACTCAGAAATACTCAAACCGAGAAAATCGAGACGAAAGAGACTCTTCTTTTCAGCTGGGGGAGACAATAGGGCTCATTTACATCTCATTTAGCTAAGCCATGCCCCCTGTAAAACCCTTTTTGAGATGTTCTAGCATCATATGTAGTATTTTATGACCAAATGACAACCCGCAAAAATAAACATGACTCTTTTACCTTTGTGGGGATCACAAATCGAATCCAGTCTGTTTCAGATTATCCAATTACCATATTTGTCCACAAATGCGTATAATCCGTGAAATATAGATTGTTTACATCAGATTCCGCATGAATGTCTGGTAATACAATATAATATATAATCTGAAGACTATTTAAATCGTAACATGTAAGGGTATATGAGCTTACACTCCGTTAAACACATGAACCCGCCTTCAAAGTTTGTATTTATAATAGGGAAGTAGTATAATAGATCATCCAAACAGCGCCGTCGAAAACGTGACATCCTTCAGAGAGGTTACCAATGGCTCGCTCGTTCCTCCATCAGCCAATGACTTCATGGAAAATATTGATAGACAAAACATGTAGCCAATTATATGAAGAATACAACTATATCTGTGTAACTTCTGTGTGTTTGGACTCATGCTGCGCTGCAAGAACTGACATACAGATGACGTCAAAGTACCGCGAGAGCGAGTCGAAATTAAACTACTCCGTAAGATTTCTTGAAGAGCTCTCGCGGTACTTTGACGTCATCCGACTGCAGCGCCGCATAAAGTCAGTGACGCGGCTGACGTACGATGCGGCTGACTGTTATTTGTTCCGCCCCAGCTTCTTTTATTTTTCTTTTGTTTTGTGCGCCCGAGCTTTACAGTCTGGGGAGACGCACGCTATAAGTAAAAAAAAAAAAAAAAAACTTAGCAAACATGTTTGAGGAACAGGGCAGCGCGTCACTACAGTCACGTGACTTCACGCTCGAGCCGGAAGAGAAGACAATGCTGAATAAAGTCGTAATTCTGCTATTTTTGGACCAAACTGTATTTTCGATGCATCAACACAATCTTACTGACCCACTGATGTCACATGGACTACTTTGATGATGTTTTTATTAACTTTCTGGACATGGAAACCATACATAGATTTTCAATGAAGGGGAAAGCTCTCGGACTAAATCTAACGATAAAACATCTTAAACTGTGTTCCGAAGATGAACGGAGGTCTTCCGAGTTTAGAACGACATAAGGGTGAGTCATTAATTACATTATTTTCATTTTTGGGCGAACTATCCTTATTTAGTAGTCACGCTGTTCCCTTTGGGGGCGGAGGCGAAAACACAAGCTTATACAGTATGTAAATATACACACAGACAATGACGCCCCCCGCTGCACGCTAGAATCTCCGGAAAAACAAGCCTATTTTAACCGCAAAATGTACGCTTTTAAATATACAAAAACTGCTATCTCAAACATGGAGAGGCTTCTTCGTGATCTCAACTAACAGATTCTGCAATAAAACGAAAATCACAAATTTCGAAAAAAAAACTTTGTTTCTCATTTTCTCGAAACTTGTGCTGCCGACTTGAGTCCCTGGTTTCCGTGACGGGTCACATATGTAAATTAAATCTTCCTACCTTTTTTTCTGGTTAATCAGGAACGTCACCAAAGAATGTTTGCCCACGCGTCCTCCACCATTAACTGTGAACAATGAAATTTCCTTCCATGATATCTCGATTGTTGTGCACGTCAAGCTGTGCTGCACACAGTTTCTCGCTGACGATCGATAATAGTTGATAAATTAAACTTTTCCCAAAACCTGTCGGGAGTAGGGCAACAACATAATCTCCATTCAAAATGTTTAACAAACACTTTTCTTGTTCGGGATTAAGTTGGCAAGTGCCGGTTCTCCACAACAGAGCAAATAGCTTTCTGTGCCTCCATGTCCACTACAAACTACAACCGTACATTCGGCGCTTAGCGTCTACGTCACTGCTCTCAGCCCGCCCTCTGTTCATTGATTCGCCGGTTGTTTTGAGACCTGAGGAAAACGGTTTGAATGGGAGGTATCTCAGACTGAGTACAGAAGCGTAATGAAATTTAGCGGAAGTACAAAGTCTGACGTAGTCAGGCTAACACTAATATGCAGCTGCAACTACAAATTTGTAAAAAACACCCTGTTTGTTTAAACATCCAGACCAGCTCTACAAAACTGGCAAACACAACCAATTGCACAAGTATAGGTTTGGACCATTTGCCCAACCAATGACAAAGTGAGGAGCATTCATATAAACAGATCGTAATTTTTGTTTCAGAGGACATTCATTTTGCTGTATTTCCAAAAGCTGGTCTCATATAAATGAATTTGTGCATCATGAACAGTACGCACAACACAACGCTGATGCCCCTGACGGGTGCACCCTGGTCTCCAGTGTCGCTCTAAACAACCCGAGAACTTGTGTTCACTACAGACAGTGACAAGTGATATGTGTATGTGCGTATTGCTGCTCGACAGTGACAATTTATGCAGGGCAATTCAGCCCCGTCAAAGGGGAGAGGAAAATCAATTACAGCGTGATGCCAGCGTGAAGATACACAATGTGGGATGGATGGGCCCTTATTCTCTGTCTGTGTCTCTCCAGCATCCAAGTTGTAGTAAACTGCTTTTCTGCTGCACCATGAGAAGTGATTCATTACTAAACAGACAGACATACATCACATTATCTACAGAGAAACAGCCCGTGGAGTGAAGTCTCCGAACCTACATGCTCCATCAGCTGTCAGGTAGTAGCAGGAGGAGTGTGTGTTTGTTTGTGTTTGTTTACAAGATCGGCCTTCGCAATGCTCAAATTATATCTGATTTTCTCAACGGGCTGTGGGTTTGTCAATTCATCAATACATCACAGGGCAATCCGCATAAGAGCTGACGAATTTATGTATGAATTTATATAATCTGTTTTATAAATTATATTATGATCTGCTTTTTGTCCCAGTGATGCTGGGTTTAAGGAGGGGGGAAGTTCACCCAAAAATTAAAAGTTTCTTTGTTCTGTTGAACACAAAAAGAAGTCATTTTGATAAATGATGGTAACCACAAAGCTGACAGTACCCATTGAAAAAAAATATACTATGGAGGTCAATGGGTAGCTTACCATAATTTTAACAAACAAACATAAAAAGAATTCCATTTCACAAGGTTTAAAACCGTTTGCAGTGTTACATGGTTAGTAGTACAAATCAAAAGGATGTTACATTGAACACCTCATGTTCATTTATGTTTTTTTTCTGTTTTGCACATTGCATGCAACCTTGAGTTGATCACATTATCACCTCAATCAGGACTGAGCACTCTCTCGTCTCTGCAGGTTCACTTCCTCTCCCCGCTGAGCACTGTGAACACTCACATCTATAAATATAGGCTACAGAAAGCCCAGCAGTTGTCCGTTCACATCTTTACATATGCAGCCACTCTTTTTCTCTTGCCCACTACCCAGTTACATTGTGAAATGCGACACTTTCAAACGACATGTATATTTTTAATCTAGGAGTCTGAGAATTGTATACAGCAATGTCGCTTGTTATTACATTACAAAAGGGCCATTAGCACTTTAGTGGCTGAGCTGTGGAGGATTGTGGGTAATGACCAACAATTTGATGCCAAATACCAAGTAGTTCAATTAACTTGCACGCTTTGAAAAACAGCTCTCTTATGGTATATGTGGTAATGGAGTTTTTAGTTATGATTTACAGGTGTCCACTTTTTTCTAAATCGGAAGAGCAAATGGAAAGTGGCTCCATCAAAGGCACCGTTCCCTTTGGTCACCTGCTGATATAGGGAAACGGGCAATGTATAACCAAAAATCCCATGTCCAATAATTCATAAACACCTTTCCGAGATGCCCGTGTGGAAGTTGGTTCTGCAATAAAATGGGCTCAGTGCACGATCAGAGCAGCCATTTAGCATCACAGGGGCACAAATCTGTCAGGCTGAGCGGAGCTTTTGAAGTCTACCAGAGGTGTTTTGCTCAATCTTATCAGCTTGAAATGCTGGCGCTGTATTCTAAGCAGGTCCTCTGGCTCTGCACTTCATTACACATGTTGATGGTTTAAATGCTTTATCACGCAACCGGCAGCACTTTGCATCACTCTGAGGACAGACTCCCTCTCTCGCCTCAGTCACACGTTATCAGCTTCCAACCAAATCTTCGCTTTCTTTTTAATGCAGTCCAGTCTCGGTATGAACTGTAGTGTAGCAGGGGACTTACCTGTCATGGGTGTATGTGATTTCTATGGATGTGGTTGAAGATGTTTGCATTTAGGAACCTTATCAGAATGTCTTAAATGACTTGGGAGAGGTTGGTAAAGATTCAGTGCATTAAGAGGTGAAAGACTGCTGTATGGTGCATACTAGGATGATCTGTCTGTGTGAATGTCAGGTGTTACTGTCGTTCATCTCTGCTGGAGTGTGGACTACTACACTGTCAGAAAAAAATGACACTATCACCAAAAGCTATCACTGGGGCAGTACCCTTTAAAAAGGTGCCAATATGTGCAATTTATTTACAGATAGGTATTCATTTGAAACCAATATGTACCTTTGAGGAAGTAATATGCCATCTTTGGTACCAATATATACCACTGAGGTACTATTACAGTATGTACCACTGAGGTATTAATATGTACCATTGTTTTAGTAATATGTACTGTTGCGGTAGTAATATGCACTCTTTGGTACCAATATGTAGCATTGAGGTAATAATATGTACCATTGAGGTAGTAATATCTAATATGCACTTTTTGTTTCAATACGTACCACTGAGGTAGTAAAATGTACCTTTGAGGTAGTAATATGTACGTTTGAGGTCCTAAAATAACTCTGAGGTACTAATATGTACCTTGGGGTACTAATATATACTATTGAGGTATTAATATGTACCATTTAGGTAGTAAAATGCACTCTTTGGTACTAATATGTCTCTTTGAGGTAGTAATATGTACCATTGAGGTAGTAATATGTACCATTGAGGTAGTAATATGTACATTTGAGGTTGAAATATATACATTTGAAGTACTAATATGAACTCTTTGGTACCAGTATGTATCTCTGAGGTACTAATATGTACTATTG
Source organism: Paramisgurnus dabryanus (assembly GCF_030506205.2). NCBI lineage: Eukaryota > Metazoa > Chordata > Actinopteri > Cypriniformes > Cobitidae > Paramisgurnus > Paramisgurnus dabryanus. Next base: position 28,450,588 of record NC_133349.1, read on the forward strand.
AGGTTGCAATATTAATATGCACTCTTTGGTACCAATATGTCTCTTTGATGTAGTAATATGTACCATTGAGGTTGTAATATGTACAACTGAGGTAGTAATATACTTTTGAGGTTGTAATATGTACCATTGTTTTAGTAATATGTACCGTTGCGGTAGTAATATGCACTCTTTGGTACCAATATGTAGCATTGAGGTAATAATATGTACCATTGAGGTAGTAATATCTAATATGCACTCTTTTGTTTCAATACATACCACTGAGGTAGTAATATGTACCTTTGAGGTAGTAATATGTACGTTTGAGGTCCTAATATAACTCTGAGGTACTAATATGTACCTTGAAGGTACTAATATATACTATTGAGGTAGTAATATGTACCATTTAGGTAGTAAAATGCACTCTTTGGTACCAATATGTCTCTTTGAGGTAGTAATATGTACCATTGAGGTAGTAATATGTACCATTGAGGTAGTAATATGTACATTTGAGGTTGTAATATGAAGTCTTTGGTACCAGTGTGTATCTCTGAGGTACTAATATGTACTATTGAGGTTGTAATATTAATATGCACTCTTTGGTACCAATATGTCTCTTTGATGTAGTAATATTTACCATTGAGGTTGTAATATGTACAACTGAGGTAGTAATATACTTTTGAGGTTGTAATATGTACCATTGAGGTATTAATATGCACTCTTTGGTACCAATATGTATCTTTGATGTAGTAATATGTACCATTGAGGTTGTAATATGTACAACTGGTAGTAATATACTTTTGAGGTTGTAATATGTACCATTGAGGTAGTAATATGCACTCTTTGGTACCAATATGTGGGTGATTCTCACGAAAACTTGGTTTTAAAAATGTCAAGCATGAAAATGTAAAAATTGCTTAAATTTACTTGTTTCCCACCAGACATTGAAAAACAAAGTCTGGAGTAAATGGGAACATTAATTTAAAGACTTTTACTTATCATTTAACACTTTTTGTAACATAATTAAAAAAATTAGTCCTAAAAAAATCTCATTACCGCAACAGTCAGAAAACATCAACACTGACATATTTTCAAAATGACATGACAAACCTGAAAGAACATAATTTGGAGATTCTGCACATGCATTTAAAATCAAAGTATTGTGCTTCTATTAATTAAATTACATTTAATAAGCATCTGTTGCGGTAATGATAATCAAAATGTCGTGTAAGCATTCTGACAAGACAATATTTCAAATTAACTGTAAAAAAATTATCTTACCTGGTAGCCATCTTGAAGTAACTGGTCCATGTGCTTGGTCACTCAAAATCAAACTTTATTAAAATTCTATATGTGTGCTTAAACTGTTCTCAAAAAGTGTTGCGGAGGATGAGAACATCAGGCATGGACACATCATTTTCTTCATTATTATTTATTATACATGAATATTCAGTAAATATTTTTCCTGTCATCTAAAGTAGTCTAGCAAAACATCTATTTATTTTTTTTCTAAATATTTTTGTGTTAATTTGATTAAATTACAACATAACGCATGTTCAAACACAGCCGGACACATTGCGGTAATGAGAATTTCAGCAGAAAATGAGATAAAATTGACAAATTATAAATTCTTATATTGAAATCACACATTGTGCAAGGTAGAACACAGTATTGTGTTAATTCTGATGCTTTTTAATATTACTATATTACACATTTTATAGCTAAAATCATTAGTGCCGTGGTGTTTCAATGGTTTCGTGAGAATCACCCATGTATCTTTGATGTAGTAATATGTACCATTGAGGTTGTAATATGAACAATTAAGGTAGTAACATACATTTAAGGTTGTAATATGTACCATTGAGGTAGTAATATGTACATTTGAGGTTGTAATATATACATTTGAGGTACTAATATGAAGTCTTTGGTACCAGTGTGTACCTCTGAGGTACTAATATGTACTATTGAGGTTTTAATATTAATATGCACTCTTTGGTACCAATATGTCTCTTTGATGTAGTAATATGTACCATTGAGGTAGTAATATGTACTATTGCGGTTGTAACCACTGCTCTAAGGTACTAATATTCACCACTGAGGTAGTATTAGTATTAGGTGTTTTTGAGGATCTTATTCCCTAAATATTAATCATAAAATCTAATCATTTATGTGTAGCAACCTTTCATTTGCCATAAAAGTAAAGAGCTAAATAAACATTTTAGACTTTTATAAAGCACATAGCCTGTAGACAATACGTGTGGTCACATGACCTAAAGGTGATGTGTGTACCTGAAGGTTTTGTAACACTTATCCAAGTTTCAGATCCCAGCTTAACATGCAGAGTCAATAATAAGTAAGCAATTAGTATCCTGATTCTCCCAAACACTGCGGCTCTGTGCTGTTATCCAAACTTTTGCTTCCTTTGTTTAAATAGCCCAACCAAGCCTTACACAAAAACTTTAGCTCAACCAAATGAGAGTTTGTTTTGTTCAGGTAATGCCAGTGTTCTGGAAGCCTTCTTTACCTCACCTATAAATAATAATAATAATAATAATGTGTTCCTGTATCCCAATAGGTAGGGCACTGGGTTAGCAGCACATACTGATTAAATGCATAAAAGTGTTGAATAAAAGTGTCTACCAAATGCATAAATGTAAAAAGTAATATTTAGTTCTCACAGAAAAAAAAGAATGAGACTTGTAAGCTCGCTGTTATCAAAATGCATTGCATTGGCTTTCTGCCGCTGAGTCTTTGTCTGTCGAGCTGTTAGTGAGAGCGAGTGAAAGTGAGATTGGTTGTAAGGCTCTGTTAATGTTCCACTTCTTCTCCTCTACATTCGGGCGGACTAAAGGCGGTATCTCTGCCTCCCAGAGTGAAGATGTAATCACACAGGGCACCGTTATGTGTGTTGGCTTATTTTAAGATATTGGTTTGGCTGTGCAAATGACAAGGGTTTATACAGGCGCAGCGGTTGCGTGGCAACCGTCAGAAAGGTAATTTTCAGCTAGCAAGTGCTTTTTTAATTTAATACATCCACGCCGCTGTTCCCTTTAGAGTATTTTTGGATTACCAGCAAAGCCTGTGATTTAAAAATAGGAAAAATAGCACAGAATAATTATCTGATTATTAAAACCATATTAGGTGTACTGTTATTATGATTAGATCATTTGGTTTCAACACATTCCCGCCTGATAAAAACTAAGACCACAGCCAAACGTGGCTCGGATTATATTAATATACGAGCCTGTGCAGTCTTGTATAGCTGGCCTGCTGCCGGCAGAGAGTTTATGACCACCGCCTGTTTTAACAGCTCAATCATTGGTGATGGTTTAGCCCTCTGAAAAACCACTAAAGGAATGCTTAATGCCCGCCTATATCCCAAAGAGAAAGCCTTTGAGAATTTAATCTTTGAAAATGAGTCAAACTAAGCCTTTGAATTCAGTTAAGCGCAGAATTTCGTACATTTATGATTTCTTATTGATAAGTAAGGCCCGTGGGATAATATTTTTTCTGGTAAAGACAATAAAAGGCGCTCAGAAGTGTGACTGATCAGAAGCTTCAGTACGGCGGCATACAGTACATGTTGCAAGGACGCGAAACATTACAACATAATGAGAATTAGCATTTGAAATGGCGCTTTATGTTTTCAGGCCAAAATACAAGCAAAGCGCCGAATCAAGTGGTGCTCCCTGATAAGTGTCTCATCCTGAGATTAAAAGAGTACAATTTCCTCATGAATACATTAACATTTTATGAGTGAAATCAGGCTACAGCAATCTCCTCTGCATAAATAATGTGCAAGCTTAATAATACTGCCTAGCAGGAAGCTCTCTTGACATCTAAAATCGAATGGGACGCGGGATTTGTGCGTGTGTTTCATACTCTGTGGAAAAACGAATCTTTCTTGTTTATCTCTTCCTTTACATCGCGCTTACATAGAAATGATGTCCTGTTACAGTGAGCTGGCAGCCATAAAGTCACTGATGGTTTAAATACATCACATTTAGTGATCATAATCCTGGAGGCTCCTCACTGAGAAAAACTATCATTATCTACCTGACAGAAATTAATAAATGTGATAAAGTAAAATGTATACCAGCGTACAACACAAAGGCAATGTGAACCAATTCTGCAGTTTAGAAGCAGGAAACAGACCACTATTACTGTTGACCTTAACTTAAAGTCAACTCAATGTTATGTACTACATTTATTTAAGCATGCGAATAGTACTTGTTTGCTATATTGGGTGCCAAGCTGCTCCAACTCATAAAGGCTCGTGCCCTTCAAAGTTAGTCCAAGGTTTTTGAGGTTTTACTATAGTTAAACCATGATTACATTTCGTAAGCGTAATTTGGATAAACAATACGTCACATTACGTCAAGTCGGAGAACACCGCAATTCCAAGACAATAGATATAGATTCCTCAAATTAAGGAACCAGGGAGCTTTATTAACCTACAGACATGCTCAACACACAAGTTGTTCACTTTTTTAAAGAACATTTTCTGATAATTTACTCACCCCTATGTCATCCAAGATGTTTATGTCGTTCTTTCTTCGATCGGAAAGAAATCAAGTTTTTTTTAGGAAAACATTCCAAGATTTTCCTCCACAAAGTTGGAAGGTCCAAACTGCAATTTATGTTTTTTGGTCTTTTTGGCCTTTATTTAGACAGTATAGTGGAGCATAGACAGGAAAGTGTTGGGTAGAGATAGAGAAGCGGGATCGGCAACGGACCTCAGAGACGGGAATCAAATTTGAGTCGCCGTGAGCAAACCGGTGCTACTTTATGTGTCCGTGCTCTACCCACAGGGCTATCGGTGCCGACCAAATTGCAGTTTCAATGCAGCTTTAAGCAATCACCTCCAAATGATCACTACTGAGGCATATAGTAGATGACTCTGCACCGGCCCGGAGTCATCTGCTGTCTGGGAAGGGTCTTATCTAGCGAACTTTTATGTACTTTTAAACCAGAACTTCTTGTTTTGCACTAGCCCTTTGATGCGACCTAACGTATTATGTTATCACAGCAAAAGGTCATGCATGACATATGCAAAACGCACACTTGCGGATGATTTTAAATAATAAACTGACAACAAGACATTAATTAATATCATTCCACATACAACAACTTCTAAACGCTCCTCTTTCTCCACACTTGTAACCACTGGAGTGGTAGTTTTGCATACGTCATGCGTGACCTTTCGCTGTGATGACATAATACGGTTGCAAAGGGACATCACACGGCTAGTGCAAGATGAGAGGTTGTGGTTAAAAAGTACACATTTTTATTTTTTGGGTGAAAATGACTATCGTTTTGCTAGATAAGACCCTTATGCATAGGTTGGGATCATTTAGAGCCCCTTGAAGCTGCATTGAAACCTTCAACTTGCTGGGTTCAATTGAAGCCCACTATATGGAGAAAAATCCTGGAATGTTTTCCTCAAAAAACATCATTTCTTTTTGACTGAAAAAAGAAAGACATAAACATCTTGGATGACATGGGGTGAGTAAATTATCATGAATTTTTTTTTTTTAAAGTGGAATAATCCTTTATCACCCGAGCAAGCCTCAACGCACCTGTATAAAAACACAAAAACATAGCCAGAGAGAGGGGACAAAGCCCAATAGCCGTGCCAGTAGTAAAAATGCTGCAAACTGATCTTACAAAGTTCTGTGGGATAGTCACAGAAGTTTTTGCTCATTTTTCCGTGGCATTCTCACGGATTGGTTACTCAACTGCTTTTTCCTATTTTCAAACCATTTTCGCTTCGGTTTAGGGTTAGATTTTGTGTTTGCGTTAGTAAGTCACTTTAAGTATTGGTTTATACTATTTTTTCTGATTTATTCTTTTATATTTTCTAAGCTTTAAACAATTGTCGCCTGGCGTTGGGGTTAGAGTTGGGTTTGGGAAAGCATGTCATTTTATGTAAATCTAACCCTAAACTGAAGCGACAATGGTAAGAAAATAGGAAAAAACATGTGAGTAACCAATCTGTGAGAATGCCATGGAAAAATGCGGAGATCCGTGAAAATGCCATGGAAAAATTAGCAAAAAATTCTGTGACTATCCCACGGAAATGTTAAGTGCCAAAGTGAAAAAGGGTATTGTGTTTGTTTAAGTGTAAATGATATTAGGAAGCACAAACATTTCCTCCTTGTTAAATGTCCCTTCATTTATAAGTTCCTGTGGATAAAAGCATCTTATAAATAAATAAAAGTGAAGCACCACTAAAGATTCAACATTTTCTGTGGGTTTAGATCTTCAGTTATAAAGAAATCAAAACTTTTCTGCTTATTTATGGCGTGTATTGCGTGCACTGAATGTCAGACACAGAGAAAGAAAGTTTATATTATCTAAAGGTAGCATGAGATGAATCATAAACTAACCAGTAATGGAAGTTAACAAATATCATTTCATCTGAAGTATAGAGAAACACTTTTTGCATTTAGCCTCCTGAACTCACATTAAATGTGAACCCATTCACCATTCTCTCCTGCACTGTATTTGTGTGAATGTAATGCTTTGAAAGTCACTCAGTGAGAACTGGGATCTGATGATCGAAAAAAAATTCATTCCGGCACCTTCAAATGAAAAACAAGCTGCAAGGCTTCGCACTCATAATGACAAATGTTCAATAACCACCATATAGAGGATTCATTTGAATATCATATTGAAAACGGAGGAAACACTTGCAGCATGAACCTTTATAAATGCACACTTTCTTTCACACATACTGTATCTGTTTTTTTAGACATACACTCTTTCTATTAAGTCTCTTAATTATATCTTGCTCTCACATGTTTTCTCGCTCCCCCTGGGCAAAGTAAATGTATGCAGCTTATATGAACGGTGCATGAGGGTTATTGCAAAGGTTTTACTGCAACCTTGATCCAATTGTTGGCATATTGGCCTGTCTCTATAAAACCAGCACTTGATGAGGTAATGAAGAGAAAGGCTGAACCTCCAGTATCGATCAGAACACCAATGTAGAGATTTCATTTCAGCTGAAATTTTTTACTTTAATGACCGAAACATTTCTAGTGCTGACACTCCAGTGCTGATTCATCCTATTATACTGACGGGATTTGAAAGCGATATTTGCTTTTACCTTTAAGAAAATGTAAATTGTTGAAACTGGTCTTTTAATAAAATTACCTTTCCACGGTTTCCCGTCGTAATGAAAAGCTATTTATGAGGAAATATTAATCATCGGCAGGTGAGCAGGAGTGAAAGCCATTATTTTTAACTACTGAGTCTCTTTCATGGACTCGCAGTGGGAGTTTAATGAGACTCAAGCGGTGCGAGGATCGCAGCGAAGCTCAAGGTGTTGAAAGACGGATCACATGGTGTTGCTTTTTACTGTTACTTCAAGCCCTACTCGACTTTCACAATGGAGTCTGCCTGGAGGGGAGAACAGAACAAGCTTTAAGACCAACATGGCAACAGGAGAGAGAGAGAGAGAGAGAGAGAGAGAGAGAGAGAGAGAGAGAGACTCTAATCTGATTCTAAGTAATAAATTAATTCACAGCATGCAGAAATTACTACTAATAATTTCTGTAATAATACCTTCTATATTTTAATAATAATTTTTATAACTTCATTATTTACACTGAACAATATTATAAACGCAACAAGGCATTAAACTAAAACTGGGTGGTAACTTTTTTTTTAAACGCTGAAGGGGAAAGAGTTCAGCATGCTTCCAAGCATATTTGATCATCACTTCAAGAGTTGCATGATATAAATGTTAATGTATAAATTAGATGAATGTTGATTTATAAAAATAAACACCAAAGTCTTAAAACATATTTTCATTGTGTCTTTGTGCGTCTGTGTTGGTTGGGAACTGCGCTCTTTTGCAGCCACACTTGATTCTGAGGAACTACTTCGTTTGGCGGAAGAGTAATATTTGTACTACTATAATTACAACTTATTTGTGTTTTATTTTATGAAATCCTGCCATGAAGTAACCGTTTTATAAAAGCAATAAGCCCCGCGAAGCAGTGGTGTTACAGTGCATTTTATAACAGCTAAGGGGGTTAACAACGCCCCTTAGCTGTTATAAAATGCACTGGTAACCCACTGCTTCTTGGGGCTTATTGTTTTAACGCAACATTTCAGTTTTTGCCTCCATTTTTTCATGAGCGGAACTCAAAGATCTAAGACTTTTTTTAATGTACACAAATAGCCTATGTACACAAAAGTCCTATTTCTCACCTATGCAATAATCATGCTGTCTAATCAGCATACCTGTGAGGTAGATGGATTATCTCTGCAAAGAAAAAGTGCTCACTAACACAGATTTGGACAGATTTTTGAAGAATATTTGAATATTTGTATACATAGAAAAACTCTTGGATCTTTGAGTTCAGCTCATAAAAAATGGGGGAAAATGAAAGTGTTGCATTAAATAATTTCCACTGTTATATGAATATTCATGCTTTGTCAATTTTTATGTCTATAAAGAGAGAGAGAGAGAGAGAGAGAGAGAGAGAGAGAGAGAGAGAGAGAGAGAGAGAGAGAGAGAGAGAGAGAGCGAGAGAGAATGAAGATTCCATAAAAGAGTCTTATATCTCCATCACCTTCAAAAGTCAGAGAGGTTGTCATAGAACCCAGAGTGAGACGCATTACCATTGCTAATGTATCCAAGCAAAAAGCAGCAGTCCAATTAAAAGTCAGGGGCTCGGGGGACACGGCCAGCCACAATCCAATTTCCAGCAGGTCTTTTCACCCTCCGCTCCTTCTGTAAGCTTTGAGCTTAAACCTCCTTAAATCCAGCAGGAACCCTGCAGTGGACCCACTCCAGTTCAACTCACATTTGAAAACGAATAAAAGGTCAGCAGGAGTTCACAGGATGAGGGTTTGCCTCCCATCACCCTGAATATACACCTGCTGCCTGAAGCAAGTGTGCTGAGCCACAGTTAAATCAGTCTAAATCTTATTTATGGTGACTATAGGAGCACACAAGGGACAAAAAAATCTTCACAATGTGCAGGGGTTGTTTCTGCTCTGTGTTATTTCATCTCAGTGGATGACAAAATATTCAACCCGGTGACATCTGCAAATTATTTATGCTGAACTATTACTTTGCAAAGGTCGTTTGAGTAGATGTTTGAAGTCGGTTGCCATCTGGACATACAGTGCGTGTTCCCAAAGTGGTCCCAGGTCCAACCACAATGATATCTATTATTTTGTCACTTAAAAACTTATTATACATTGTTTTGCAATTTTTTAATGAAAGCCATTTGGTATTTTGTCATCTAATGCAAGATTTTTATGACTTATTTTTTATTTTATAAGATTTTTAGGATGTTTCCAAGTATTACATGTCTCTTCCAATATAGCAACAAATAAAGTTGTTGTTCCCAAAGCAAATTCAAACGTTTCTTGTTCTTACCTTTACAGTATATCTGCTGATGATAGACACTGAAAAGATAAAAAAGATATCTGTGTATAAATGTGTTTGCAGGACATGATTTCTGATTAGACACTGATCTGAATAAAGCCTCCACATTCGCCATCATCTCCAATAATAAGTCCATCTGCTTGCTATGGTGAGCCTGTCTCACTTCATTTAACCTACTGCTAATTTACCTTTTCTGCCACCTCACATACAGCTGCACATCTCTCTTACTGTGACATCCCTTCTCTTGTACATCTCAGGTACATTAGAGAGATCACCTGGGACCCTCTGCTGCCTGCTTACCCACTTGGACACGTGTGTCTGCCCATAATCAGATCTTTCCCTTCTAATTACATCCAGGCCTGCAGACGATCCAGCATGGACACTCCATGGGGAGGTCTTGATGTCTCTGCATGCACTCTTAAAAATGCTGGGTTATTTTCAACCCAGCGTTGGGTCAAATATAAACATTTTCTGGGTTAATTTAACCCTAACGGCAGGGTACAAACCCTTTTTGACCCAACACTGGATTGAAAATAACCCTATTGATATTTAAATTCAATGGTAGAAGGTGCATGTGACCGATCTTTTGGGTGGAAATTGATAGCAAAGTGATTTTTTTCAACAGATACAATACAATTGGTAAATGCAGCTGAAATACATTTCGCATGAAATTATAATCTGTAGTATTTTTGGTAACACTTTATAATTCAATAATACTTTGTGTCCAGGGGCATTATGTACTATAAAAATAATTTGATACATGTATGACATGTGTCACTTTTTTTCTATAAACCCTATTCAGTATTTTTTTTGAATTTATAATAATTTTTGTTTTGGTATCTCAAACTTAAAATGTCAGGCGGGGGAACTGTCCGTACAAATTAGCAGTTTAAGACAACAGTTAAAAATGGTATTTAAATGATTCAAAATTAGAGATGGTCATAGATTAATCTAGATTAATCTCATACAAAATAAAAGTAATTTTTTGCATAACATATGAGTTTGTGCTGTGTGTAATTATTATGTATATATAAATACACACACATTCATATATGTATTTAGGAAACATTTACTTGTGTATATATTTTTATTTTTATTTTTATATATTCTAAATTATATATAAATAAAAAAACGATATTTAAATAAAATATTTCTTCAATGTATATATATATATATATATATATATATATATATATATATATATATATATATATATTTACAAAAAAAGTACTTTTATTTTGTATGAGATTAATCTAGTTTAATCTATGCCCAGCCCTATTAAAAATAAAATACTTATTATCATTATTTTATGTTCAAAACATTTCCTATAAACAAATTTCACAAATATCAGTCATTGTTGGGATGTAAGGATAATTGGAAAAACTTTTTTCCAACTATTTGGATGTTCTTAAATGTCAAGGTAGTACAACCACAATCATGGGCCTTTTATTAAGAAGGTAAGTATGACATGATGGCACATCATCCTAGGTGGTTTTTATCGCTGAATGAAAAGTTTGCAGATTAGTCTCAGATACTGAAAAAAATGCAACTTTAATGTAATGTTTAGGCTGGTACACTTTATGTCTCAGGTAAATGGATTGCACTTTTATAGCACTTTCAACAGGCCCATGGCCATCCAAAACACTTTACAAGTTCCCTCACATTCACCCATCAACAGCAGTGTCAGCTATGCAAGGACCATCCAGCTCGTCTGGAGCAGCTGGGGTTAGGTGTCTTGCTCATGGACACCTTGACACTTGGTCTGGTGGAGCCGGGGAATGAACCACCAACCTTCTGGTTTGTAGACAACCTACATGAACCACTGAGCAAGGGCCGCCCAGTGGTACAACCAATGTAAAACTAGAAAAAATGCTACTGTATCAAACACTTTTTAATTAATAATAATTTTATTTTATTTATTAATTTGATATTACAGGCAAAAGCTTATACCAGCATCCAAGTACTGCTATAAATGCCCCTAAGAAAAAAAAACATTAAGCAAAGTTATTTTAATAATTTAGCTAATCATTGTAGTTTTAAAGGAACAGTATGTAAGAAATGTATATCAATTAATCATAAAATGGCCCTGATATGTCACTAGACATTAAGAAATCATTTTCATTTCACATACTTATATCACTGACAACAGTGGTCTGGCCAGGATATTGTCATTTAAAAATTGGAGTTGCAGCCCTCAACTGATGTTTATGTTGTCATGTTGTGTATTGGCCACCAGTTGTGTGATTGCAGTACCAGTTTTAGCCACAAGTTTTGTGATTGCAATACCAGTTTTGGCCACAATTCTACATACTGTTCCTTTAATAAATGCATGCTAAGCTTGCACATAATTATTATTATACTTTTAATATATATATATATATATATATATATATATATATATATATATATATATATATATATAGTTCTTAAATGTATAAGATGTTACCTTTATGGAAAAATGGTTTTGCACTTTCAAACTATTTTCAGGATTATAATTTAAAAATTCCACTTTCAAATAAACAAACAATTAGCATGATTGACACAGGGAGCACATTAAAACGTATCTGGCAAATAGACAATTATTAGTTGTACCGTCTGACATTTTCTTTTAAATGGGGATCAAAAAAATTTGAAAAATTTTTTTTTATTACCGAAATGTTGTCCTAAATTGTCCCAAACTGAAATGTTGTCCCAAAAATATTTTTTATAAATCCTTTTACGATCTAGTTTTGTCATTGACCCATATGTTAACATCAAGCTAACATTAAGCATAAGCTTAATGTTAGCTTAATGTTAACAAATCTTTGTTAAGGTTCATTTTAAAAAAAAAATTCAAAGGGCCCATTTTATGCAAAATCCACTTTTACAAGGTGTTTACACATGAATGCGTGTTGGCAACCCCACAATTAAAAAGATCCACCCACCCCTTCTTTTTAATCCACATTAAATCAAAGCAGTCTTATTAGACATTTTGTTTTGATTCTCTTATTAATGTGATGTCACACTGATAAAGCCCCTCACCATAGCCACTGACTGGCCTGTTAACATCCAAAAGCTTTTCTAAATGTGTTTGTTAGCACATTGTACAACTAATGCGGAAAAAGATACTATTGTCCCAGACTATGTCCACATGAATCAGATATATTTTTAACCGAAAGCAGTAGCTCATTTGCATTTAAAAGTAAAGACATGTAAACAACACTTTTTGGCTCTCGCACAAATAGTGGCATTTTGGATATGCTATTACAAATGATCTGTAGGTTATTTTGAGCTGAAACGTCACAGACACTTTCTAGACACACCTGAGACTTAAATTACATCTTGTAAAAATGTGCATAATATCTGCCCTTTAATGTTCAATGAACTGTATTAAGTGTACTAAACTGTATTAAGTAACATTAACAAAGATTAATAAATGCAACCTTATTGTAAAGTGTTAACGTTTTTTTCATAGCAATTATTTCAAAATTTGAGTTTGTAAGTCCAGGATCAGAACACTAATTTAATATAAATGACAAGTATGTTACATAATTATGAAGAAACAAATCACTTGTCACGAATCACTTGTAAATATTTTGACACAAAGACAGAAGTGAAACTTCTCCTAAATCTAAAATTAAGTAAAAGTTGTTGTTATTTCTGCATTATTGATGGTGCTAAACAGAAATGCAAATATAGTGATGTTTTCCCAAATAGGCATTGTCCTCTTTTATTCATTTTCTGCCAGCATTTCATGCCAAACAGTCTGTCCAGCACTTACTCAAACAGGTTGTGCCAATGTTGCTACACCAGGCTTTGCAAACTACACCTCAATTACGCACTGTTTTCACTTTTTGGGCAGTTTAATGTCTCATAAATGTCTTATAATTGTATAAGCACATTAAACCGAATAAATCAAATGAATAAAATAAATAAATAAATTAAAAATTAAAATAAAAAATTAAACACATCACCTAAAAACCCAGTTTGAAGGATCTAAATAAGTTCATTTTAACTTATAAACAACAGTGAAGTAGGTCTCGCTTGCTGGGGCTAAAAATGGCATTTAGCTCATAATAAGACCTTCAAATGAACACAAAACAGATGAACAAATTCATCCCTGTGCTTTTACAGGTTACTCAAGTTGCCATGTGATTGTGATTATTGTGAGTTAGGTATGAAGTGTCACAGCTGTGCCACGGCTGGAAAACAGAAGAGAAACCGCTTCTTTGAAGAGCTTTCAGATGTGATTGGCAGGACAGATTTTTCAGATGCTACTGAATGATAAATGAGCGCCGTGTCCACAAGAGCCTAAGCTGAGCGCTGCCAACAGTGATGCAAGACTCCTAAAGACTGACGGACAGCAGTCATTACATGCGAGCATGAGCGAAGCAAACAAGAAATTGTGATTAATCACCATGTCTGAAACACGCTGCTGTCTATCATGTCTTTCTCAAGAACATAATGAGTGTTCTGCTGTTTCCCAACTTGTTAAAAAATAAAAAACCAACCGAACAGACGCCGCGTGTTATGAAATCAAAGACTTGTTTATTCACCAGTCAGATATTGATCCACAACCACCCTGCGTCTCAGACCAAATCCTGGCATTAAAGAAAGAAATGAGTCTAGTGTTCTGCAAATGTCACACAAACCATTTTCCCTGTTGAAGGTGTTTCTTGTTTCGAATAATAACACAACCCATTCATTGTATGGAGTGTAATAGATGCTCATTATGTACGGGTATGATGTAAGGACGTTTTTACTGAAATGTCAAAGAATTTATATTAATCTGAGAACAGGGGCTTGGAGACTCCGGTCATAATGATGGTATGTACACAGAGTTAGATACAGTTGTATTCATGACATTTCCCTCTGGATAGATATTTGGTCACATGGTGTGCATGATATTTGATAAAACCAGACAGAGAGACATTTTAAGGCTGTTAGAACATTAATGCTGGAATATTGATTGTAAAGATTCTAAATAATCTTATATTTATGACTTGAATGCTTAAAGGGATAGTTCACATGCACTTTAAAAATTGCAGGGATATTTTTAACCCAGCATTGGGTCAAACAAGGATGAACCCCACTTGATGGGTTGTATTCTGGGTTGTTTTAACCCATTGTTTTAACCCAATGACTGGGCTTTTCCCTTTTTGAATCAACACTGGGTTGACAATAAGAACTAATATTATAAAAATATTTTTTTAGGGTGTGTTAAAATACTTTGCCCTTTAAAAAAATCTGGGTTATTTTCAACACCCAGTGTTAGGTTAAAAAAAGGGACAAACCGAGTTGATGGGTTAAATTAACTCATAAAATGTTGAAACTTATGCTATCTCATGGCAATTTTACAAAAAATGGCTGACCCATAATGGGAAAATATAAAATTAACCCAATGCTGGGCAGTTTTAACCCAACTGTTGTGTTATTATAATCCATGGTTGCATAACAACAACCCAACATGGGGTCATTTATACCCAGTATGCACTTTTAACCCAGAAATTGTCTTTACTTAAACAATACAATAAACATCACTTAATATTTTCTGTTTTGAAGCCAAAGCTTAAAAAGTTTAGTTGATTTAACTTTTAAGTTGTGAGGAATACCCATAATCCTTTGAGCCTGAATATTTTGATTATTTTCTGATTTTTCACAGAATAAAAACTGATAAGAACTTTCACTACTCAAATATTTGTTAACAAAACGTAATATAGGTTCAAGCTCTTATATTATTTATGTTGTTTTGTTGTAAACTATAATTTTGTGAAGTCACCGTTCAGGTGATCAGTGTTTCCATATTTTTTTGTATTTCTCTCCACAGTACTGACAATGTATGTCAAAAACACAGTTTTGTGTGTGTTTCTGTGGAGAATCACGTTTATTCAAAGATTGACTTAAAGTCAGTCACGAATTTTGTGTTATAATACCATTTATAACATCAAAAGCAATATAAAGTGATAAAAACTAAAGTTATATGCAACGAGTTTAATCATACATTTCTAGTAAAGTCAACTAATCTGGGTTAAGAGTGCAGGAATATTGGAAGAAATTAAAACATTAAGTCTATTCAACTTAAAATTGTTGTTAGAACAACTTATATGTTTAAGTAAACTTCACTTAAAGTTTTTAAGTAATCATTACTTAAATTTTTAAGGCAACGAGCAAGGCCGTAGCCAGGATTTTTCAAATACCGAGGACATTTTTTTTATTATTTACATTTTTCCCATATTACAGAATAATAATAAACATGTCCAAACTACGACATGGCACAAATGTAACTGTGTCTGTGAGAATTTTGTTGGTGACTAAAAGCATCCAAAATAAATCAATCGTTACATTTCATAATCTGAAGTACAAGTCACCCCTTGCCTAGAAACTGCAAAACTGTGTCATTTTTTCAAGAAGCTTCTTAAATTTTCAATTTAGGATGAATTTTTAAGAGTATAGAAGGAGTTTATATATAATATGGGCTCTTAGTGGCTGCTTTTTCTTTAATATTCAGTGTAAGTCATCTATTTCAAAAAATATATTTTTTGGTTTCTAATAACAAAATTAATCTGTTTGGCACAGCTATATTTTGTCTACAAATGTAATTTCAAGCATTTAACCATAAGCCTTCAGATTTAATGATTTTTAAGAGAATAGTTAACATTTTAGTTAAGTGACCTTAAACTTTTGAGCAGTAGTGTAGGTTTTAATCTCATTGGTAGCCGTATTGCATCCCATATTGTAGGCCATTTGCTGCATAACCTTTAACTTTCTCACCTTCCCTCCTTCTCTGCTCATCTTTTGCTGGCTTTCCAAATGATAGTTAAGTTTGTTACAGCCTTTTCATTTTTATTTGCTTTATTAGATTAGAATTACAGACGCGGAGAGACTCTTTCTTACGTTGCATGTTACATAAACATTCTTGCCATTCTTGCATACTATTCTTGTATAGAAGCAGTGCTTATTATACTTTGTGTTTGCGACCGCTACCTTTGAGCTTGTTGTACTTCCATCGCTCTGTCGTTGCGGGTGTGAGGGACTCGGGCGGACTGCACGTGAGGACCGGGATGTCTGTTAGTGTCTAGCAGCAGCAGAACCCACTGCTCGTTGAGTGTAGAGAATGATACATGCTCTCGCGTCAGTCTCCAACCACGACAGAAAAGATCGCTAGATTTGTCCTTTTTCGCTTTTTTTAAGTTGCTAAATCTAGCGACAAAGTCATCAGCAAGTTGGCAAGTTGGCAACACGGCACTGCTCGGACTGTGCATGTACATAGTGTATGAGCTATTCCTGCTTCTGGTTGGCTAACGATGGAAATTCAGCCAATCATCATTGATTATGTGGTTGTCCCACCCCCTCTAACATACACAGCCCAATCAGTTCTGTGTTTCCCACCCCTCAACACACGCAAGAGAAAAAACATTGCCTGTCTAATGATGAGAGTTTACTCGCTTCAGTGAGATTAATTATACTAATGCGCAGCATTTTAATGTCAGTAACGCTGTAAGGAAACGACGTTTATATATAACGCCGTTATTTCCATCACTGCACGTGATGATCCGTAGATGCAAGGATTGTCTCGTCGGCTATTTTCACATCAAAATGAAACGAAACTTCAAGAAAAAACTACCGAGGACATGACCTCGGTGTCCTCAATGGTAGCTACGGCCATGGCAACGAGTTAGCTTCATTTTTTTTAAGTAAACTCAACGTATCCGTGCTTACATTGTGTGTTCTGTCCAATATTACCCATTATGGGTTAAAAATTACCCAACCATTTTTAGAGTGTTGAATTTATTCATACAACCACATTCCTACACTTTGTATGATTTGCCTTGACCCCTATGACGCTTTTGGGTTAGGGGTGGGGTTTCGTTATTGGTTTTTTATGATAATCATACGTTTTTGCTACGAATTAGCCAACTCGTAAAATATGTACGAATTCTGGTTGAAACAACCCAACATTGGTTTAATTGCAACCCAAAGGGTTGGGTTCGTCAATTTTTGACCCAATGCATGGGTTGAAAATAACCAAACATTTTTTTTTATTGTAGATTTTTAAATTTGTAATTATACTTGTCCAAATGGCAATCAATTCTAAACTTTATCATAACTTTGTATGAGAAACCAGTTTAATGATGTTGTTATTCTTGCCTTTAAAAAGCAGTGATCATCATTCGCTTTCATTGTATGGAAAAGAGTGGCTTGTACATTTTGCAATAAATCACTTCTTTTGTGCTCTACAGAAGACTAAAAAGTTTCCAAAACAACAAGCAAATGGGAAAACAGACAATGCTAGTCGTAGTTATTAAAATGTAATACTAATATTAGCACAATCATTGACTCCCTTTTGCAAAACCTCTAAACAACACATTGTCACAATGAAAACATATCCGTCTGACATTTCCAACGTTTAGTGGGATACTCTGTCTGCCTGTCGTCTGGTGATTTAGAGTAGGAAACACAACATGATTTAATGTGCTATAGGCAAGCTTCAGCTTATTGACATATAATATGCTGCATGGGAACAGAAAGGCCAGTGATATTATGATACGCTGAGTGTGTGATAGAGATAGAGGAGGCTGTAATCATGATGTCTAATATACTCAGATGTTATCCAGACCAGTTGATTTGTCTCTCACGAGTGACACATACACAGTTCAAGGGTGAAGAACACAGCGACCGAGATGAGACCGATAGACATCCTGCCACGATTAGATCACGGTGGGTGTTTGAATCGTCTTGTAATCCCTTTTTGATGAAAAAACTCATTTGAACTATTTAAATATGTTCATGGTGAAATGTCAAAGTTGTATGCTTTTCTTTTTAGGGTTTTTACACATGATTTTGACACGATTATATATATGAAGAAATGTCATTGCCTTGTTTACTTTTGATTGTTTTTATTTATTTTCATTTATTTAATACAAATTGCATACATAACAATGCATCACACACATTAAGTTTGAACAAAACTCACTTAACAGTACGTGTCAAAAGAATCAAGCATTTAATAAATTGTACATACATGTTTTTCTTGGTAGGTTTAGGGTTAAGGCCGAAATATGGTCCATTTTTTACGTGTACACGAGGGTCAGCATGCAGTGTGCATGACGCAATTTCAATCATCAGAAGAGTGCGTGTATACTGTATGTACACCGCTGGATTTTTTTAAACTTGGGAAAATTGTACATGTAGGTTACGCATGCACTTACATGAGAATGTAGTATGTAGCCCACGAGATGCATTGCATGTAGTTGTAATGCACATGCGTCGAACGTCTGTCAAATAAACTATACTTCGCAAAACTCACGTACACGTAAAAAACTGACTATACACCGGGCTTAAGAGGTAGGTTTAGGGATAAGGTTAGGAGTGTATTTACATGATATATACTTTTAATGCAAGTAGAATGTGTATGGAAATTGTATACATTAGTTATTCTGTAAGCTTACATGGTACTTAAAGACACATAATACAAAGTGTGACCCAATGCACGGAAGAAGTTGCTCATCAAGTTCACATTGCAAGAGTCTTTTCTGTGTAAGACATCTGATGTAAAATCACTTAATATCAATGTTTGGACATCTTTATTGAACGACACACTAAAGAAACAATAAAAATAAATATCTTAGTAATATTTTTAGTAAAGCACCTAATATGGCTTTTGCATAGCATAGCATTTTGCATTATTTGTAAATATATATATATATATATATATATATATATATATATATATATATATATATATATATATATATATATATATATATATATATATATATATATATACATATATATATATATATATACTGATGAACCTGGTTTAATATAAATGTATGTATATATATATATATATATATATACGCAGCCAATGTGCTATAATGTGCAGCCAATGTGCTATATATATATATATATATATATATATATATATATATATATATATATATATATATATATATATATATATATATATATACGCAGCCAAAGTACAAGAGTATATACACAAGTAAGTGACACTTATTATCTGTGAAATCCTTACATGAACATATACATTATACATGTGTTTAATATGTATTTCCATATATCCAATTTCTGATGAATTGCATATAAATCTTGAATTTTATTGCACTTAAATGCCACTTAGTGTTTCCTGAAACCATTATATCCTCATCTCAATAACTCCGGTTTCCTGCACCCACAGCTTAAGTCTGGCAGGATGGGCTTGCTGAAAGCACAAAATATCGGAAACAGGTTCTTTGCTGCACAATGCACTGATCACAGTTAGCTTAACTCACACACACAGAGACAGAGATGAGAAAATGACAGAGAGAATAGATGAGCATGTGTGACAGAAAGAGAGAGAGAAAGATGGCAAAGCATATTCCACTCACATGATAAACAGAAGGAGGTGGAGAAAGAAAAGAGGACAAGGTAAAGGATACATCCCCTTCTGTAATCCTCGAGACGTGCCCATCGAGCTCTTTCATGCTGCTCCATTTGCGTTATGTAGTTTTGCTTCCCGTACATCTCCGTACAGACAGGCGGTTGAGCAGGTATAGACGCAGCGGCCACGCTAGATGTTGTCCCCCAGCACCGACGGCTAATTCACCATAAAAACGCACCCGAAGCCTGACTGATTCATACCTGCTAAAGAGAACCAGAAAGGAGGAAGAAGCGGATGGAAAGGAGCTGATCCCCAAGAGATGTGACAAGGCGTGCCAGTTTCCCTCCAGCAGCTCAGGAAAAGAGAGTGAGGGTCTGCAATCCCTTCGATTCTCCACACGATGGCTGCCGGTGGAGAGCAGCTCTGCTGGTTAAGAGCTACGCAGCTGTGTGTGTATCTCTCTCTCTCACGCTCTCTCACTTGAGGCTTCCAGACAGTACTGGGATCAATTTAGGTCAGCTTGTCTGGGACAGAAAGAGGGCTTTTCTATTATCCAGTTACAGGATGACTGTGCCGTATGTGTCCGAGAATAGGCCTGTGGTCACAGTCTTAAATATGAAGCAGAAACGCTATCCAGTGTCCAATAATCCAGTGACACACAAGTCCTCCACAGTAGCAAGAAGATGCTCTCCTTTTCTTCCGAGGAAGTCTGCACATTTAGGATGCAAACCCTGTGCAAATGCCATATTCCTCATCGACGCCCAGCGTACGGATCCAAGTTTCGGAAGGTTTGGCAAAAATCTGCATCCAAACTTCTCGGGTGCGATCGCACGTTCCCGAAGAAAGCCTTCCAAGCGAGAAGAGACTTGAAGAAAGAATAGTTTGGCTGAGACAAGACAAGAGAGCCGTCCCACTCCCTCCCTCCTAAAAACAGAAGTGAGTGCAGTGTGTGTGTAAGGTTGGAAGTGTGTGTGTGTGTGTGCCGTGGCTGCCGCAGTGCGTCTGCGGGGAGAGAAGAGGGAAACACGAGCAGTCTGACTCTGCCCAGAGACATCCATGCAAGCCGATGCTGACCAGCTCACAAACTTTGCCATTATTTAGTGTATCTCCAAAACTGGAGGCTCCAAGCCTGGAGGTGAGGTCGGACACGGGGAATAAGAGGACGCTTGAAACTCTCCCCATCTGACCACCATGTACAATTCCTGGATAATTTTTAAGGGTTAGGACTAGGCACTTGAGGTACAAAGCAAATTGTACATAATACAAAATAGTGCAAGGAAGGCAGTGTGGTCCATTTGCGTTACTGTAGTTTTGCTTCCCGTACATCTCCGTACAGACCGATCGGGTATAGACGCAGCGGCCACGCTAAATGTTTTCCCCCAACTCCTTGCTTGCTCTTACTCAGGAATTTTTCTATACCAGCTGGGGCACGTTGCTCCAAAACAAATGCAAGACTCCACACAGTCACCCTAACACCCCAAGCCATCCATATTTTCTTAAACCCACATACGTAAGGTCAAGACCAATGTTTGTAAGAGAGCCAGAGAGATCATTGGATGTGTTGAATAGGGAAAAGATGGCGGTAATTGCTTTGTGCTCTAAGGTCACTTCAGAGAAGCTCATCTGCACTGTGGTCAGGTGAGGGTGTTAATACACCATATGTCTCTGTAATCGACCCAAAAAAACTCTGACTTGTCTGGCCAACACCACCTGCTCGGCACCATTCTCTGTTTCATACTCAATAGATGGATTAGGTTAGGTCTGAATTTGATCCAATGCTATTTTATAAATTGTTAAACTGCTGACCTCATACAGATACAGAAAGGTTACCAAGTGCATGAAATTTGATATATAACATGATGTTAAACTAGCTTCAATTTGTGGAAAAAGAAGTATATGGACAGATGATCCTGTTCCTGCTTTTCTACAGAAAAATAACACATCAGTGATGTTAATTCCTCATCAGATTTTCATTTCTGCTTTTTGACTCGATGACAAATGAAAAATGGGCATACACAATTTTTCCAAACGTTCTTGTGAAATGAACAAATCAAAATACTGTCGCCATCTCTTTTTCACACTTTTCTTTAACTCTTATCTCTAATGTCTACTTCAGATTTCTCTCCTGTACATCAGGTGTGAAGAGCTTGACGTTTGCCTGTAATTGGTGTTGTGTCACTTTGTCGATTCGTGGAGTATGTGCCAATTGAAGGCTTCGCTTTCACTTCCTGGAATCTATTAATATATTTGTTTGGGTTTTGCTGGCAATAATAACTGCTGTTTTGTTTGCGTAGGTACAGTACTGTATATTTCATTCAACAATATGAAACTGAATAAAATATTCTGCATTGTTTTTGCTTTCTTGATATGATATTGTTATTTTAAAAACATTTGTGCACCCTCAGTTGATCTCATATAAAGAATAAAAACACATCTGAATTTTCTACTTGTGTAATAACTATTTTTCCGCACAATTATGACTTTAGAGCAAGGCTGTAACCACATCTTAAACATTGTGGGAACAATTTAAAAAAACTATGGATATTTTAAAAAACTAATTTTGGGGGGCAGTGTTGGGGGTAACACATTACGGGGTGGTTTCCCGGATAGGGATTAGCTTAAGCCAGGACTAGACCTTAGTTTTAATAGGAAATATAACTAGTTTTAACAAACATGCCTTACTAAAAACTTTACTTGTGTGCATTTTGAAACAAAGCAAAGGGAACTGATGTATTTTAACTTGATGTGTCAGTGCAAGTTATTTTCATTTTGGACAGCTCTTACATTTATTTTAGTCTAGGACTAGTCTAATTCCTGTCTGGGAAACCACCCCTACAAGTAACGCACATTACGTAATAATATTACTTTTCTGAAGTAACGAGTTAAGTAACACATTACTTTATAAATGTACACATTAATATTTGAGTTACTTTTTAAAAAAAGTAATGCAAGTCACTTTTCAGTTTAACTAATTCAATTTAGAAATAAAATAATGTACTGAATTAACTTGAACATATTAACATAGAATTACGCACTCTGTGCCCCTGAGCGGGAACAGTTTGAGTCAGAAACGGAGATGGCAGGCCAGAGCTTGACATTTTTGCGATCATAAAAAACACCTGCAAGGCCTGAAAGTGATCAAGCCTCAGCCAAGTAAGATAAAGTGAAGCAAAAGTAATTTAAAAGTAACTTAAACCATTACTTTTCATGAAAAGTAATTAAGTAAAGCAATTAAAGTTACTTTTTTGGGGAGAAACTTAATATTGTAATGCATTACTTTTAAACGTATTGGGCTATTTTTGGGGACCCTTCAATGTCTATTGTGGCCTGCTGCAGAATTATAACAAAAAATTATATTGGCCAATTATTTACCTGATATTGTATTTACAGTAATCATTTTTATTAATAATATTTGCACTGTTTTCATGTAATTAGCACTGTACCCTTGATGGCTTAGTGCAGGGGTGCCCAAACTCGGTCCTGAATGGCCGATGTCCTGCAGAGTTTAGCTCCAACTTGCCTTAGTGAACCTGCCTGGAAGTTTCTAATATGACCTTAATTAGCTGCTTCAGGTGTGTTTGGTAAGGGTTGGAGCTAAACTATGCAGGGCACCGGTTCTCCAGGAATGAGTTTGGGCATCCCTGGCTTAGTGTATTTCAAGCATAGCAAACAGTGTGTTTTCAAGCATAGCAAACAGTTTGTTAGAAGTTGTTGACGTGTTTCAAAATAGCGTTACAAATAGGCAACAGGACAGTGATTGAAGATCAACTACTGTCCGATTCACGATTTTACATTTCTCTTGGTGTGTAAGTGTCTATTGGTTCATGTTAACAATATGCAAAAAGTACAAACCCTAAAGTAAACGATGACGCGAGTTATCGTCTCCAACATAGATCTCTTTTCTTGGACTGCAACTGTTTACTTCCTGGGCCTGTTGACGTGGACACGAAGGTCATTATCATAATTCCTCACGCTTTGACTCACAGCCTGTAAGTTAACTCCTGTAAGCATTGCATTGTGAGCGAATCTTTCAAACATGGTAAGTTGCCTTACATTTCCGGATGATGTCAGAGGTATTTAGGCTTTTTAGATCGATGAGTTTTGTACAAAATCAGAGCGTTTGAGGAAAGCAGTATATCATGAGCTACAAAAAATTTCAGTTTGTGGGAAAAATGTGTTTTTTGAACCATAAACCATGCAAACACATTGTATTATAAAAAAAACAAACACAAAATGATAGTTTTTTAGCAATGAAATAGGTGCACTTTAAGATAATGTGACTGGATTTGGTAACTTAAACATCCAACTCAGAACAAAACAAACAAAAAATATTATGAAGAAATTTGGTTTCATGCCTCCAAAATACACCTTGTCCAGTATCTAAAAACAGTTCAAAACTTTTCTAAAATTTTGCAGGAGACCAAAGCAGAAATAACTCTTTAAGTTAAAGTTCAGTTCAACCTACTATTTTAAGTTTTTAAGTTGTAATAACATATAAAAACAAGTTGAAATTGATTAACTTAATTTGTTCAGTTAAAGTAACATAAAATATATATGTTGATTTGACAAAAAAAAATTGTACAGTGGTGTTACATTTAATCCTGCATTAGGTTGCCCTGCTCACCCCTACCGCCCCAAGCAATGACCACAAAATGCTCTTATACTCCATTTATCTTATATTCTTCTGCTGGTGGCCACAGGATCGTGGAACTTGAGCATTTTGTCTCTAGCTGTCATCCATATTGTCAATGGCATCAGGTGTGTATCTGGTTCGTGTCTCCTAGGCCCTGTCACGATCTTTCATACACTGTCATCTCTCACCATGCATGTATGCACCTACATTGCATGTCTGGAAACCTGCCACCTACTTTTGTAATCCTCTTTTAAAACACCCCAGGGAACCGTGAGGTAATACGTATGGGCAATACACACAGGGAACCATGCAGGCTAAACCTCACTCCAGTAGGTTTAGGACTGTGACGGGGTTTGTTTGTAAATCATTTGTCTTGTGAGATTTAAGCTGTCTGACTACAAAGCCTGAACATGTTTCCCTCCACTGACATTTAGACAATAGACAAGAGACTGTCGTTAAACTTTTAACGCAAGCTCTTGCATAGTAACTACCTGTGTAAAGTGGCATTATAAATATTAACTATATTTGAGACAGCTGTGTGGGCCCATAATAAACCAACACATAGGCCTAATCTAATCTTGCTGCACATATCTGTGTCTCTTACACCTTCATCCAACCCTGACACCAGCAGATGTTTACACAACCCTCGCTGAACTTCTCAAATCAAAGTTGACAACACAAGTCTTGTCAATAGGCATGCTGGGAGATGCCACTAGAAATGATTAACCGGGCATTACCAGACAGCTGCTCGGTTGATAAGATAAGATGGGTCGTAAGCAGCTGTCTAAATATACATTGAATGATATGATGATCAATATCTCTACTATAGAAGAGCAGATGTGTGGTTCTTTTTCAGTGCATGACACAGATTTATGTACACATGTACCCTAAATGCATATGATGTGTACGTCAATTCGGGGAAAACATAGAATGAACTTGGGGTGTGATTCAAACATGCACAATGTGATCAATAATCAATTTAAGTGCTGGCTGTGTAATGTAGAGCTGCAGAATGAAGTGGAAAACTGTTTACAGTGTAAGTGTATTTTAAACATACAAAAAATGTTTTAAAACATCCTATAGACGGTTTCAGCAGCAACAATATCAAAAAAGCTTTTCTGAAATAAACGATGAAATAGACTTCCACATACAAATATATAGTCCTTTTACTGTGGTTTATTTCTGATAACAAGGGAAATAAATGACGGGTAAATTACCTTCATTCATTTATTATCCAACGCGTATCAACTATTACACTGATAGTCTATTACAAATGTTTTTTTTTAGCAAATGATATAAATATAGAACATTTATATAACCTCATATAAGAACATTTAACACATGTCCTCCAATAACAATGTGACAAATTGTCCCAACCTCATATTTATTTAAAAAAAAATCCTTTTAACAACATAAACTTTAGATAACAGACTACAATCAATAGATAGTGTTTTCTGCATGTTATTCCATGAGCATTTCACTAAGCACATCTAGTTTAAATATAATTTCAACAATATTTCTTATTTAAGAAGGTTTTAAAGTAAATATTTAAAACCAACACAAAAAACAACTGTTAGATAAAAAATGTATTTGTGCAGTAAGACGTTTGAATAATAACTGTTTTAGCTTTTGTTGTCTTGCAGTGAATTGGTGACAAAAGTGTTTTTTTTGCACTGAAATATTACCCACGTGAACTTGAAACAGTATAAGCAGAATTACTGTCAGAGTCTACATAACAACAATACGCCCCTTAACTCCTCAGCATTCTTATGTTTTGTTGACTTGGGTGTTATAAGCAAAAATAGTAAGGCGGAAGGGTCTGAATTTTGAGAAACCTAGCACCTGCTGTGTCGCGCTTTGGCACAGGTTACACGCGCGAGCTGGTCTGCTGCGCCACGCGCCAGCACGAGCCAGTATGCGCGAGGACACTCTCCTCCACACATGTCCACAGATAAAGTGGTTTATTTTACCCGCACCTGCCTAGAATCACAGATATGACCGTTCGGTTGTTTTATGAGTGCTTTATGACGTTTTATCATAATGTTTTCAAATGTCGCGTTCACCTTGATAAACGAATGGTTAAGAACAACAATATTTTTTTTTATTTATTGAAAAATTGACAGTAATATAAATACTACAGCTACAGCAGTGTATCCAACTGTCCGAAAAAGGAACAAAAAATAACACAAATTAAGATAATTAAAAAATAAAAATAAAGCCATTGTTGCTAGTGGGTAAACAATGTTATATAAAAAGATGAAAGACATTACACAACAATGATTGTTTTCAATCGTATAGAACGGAATTATGACATCATTTTGATTATTCGAAATTAAACCTTTAAAAACCTGTCTTGTTTTATCATTTAGTGAAAAGATGTGAGCAGGTGACATTCAACTCATCATGACCTATGAACTTAACCTTTCAAGAAGGTCTTTTGTTATGTGTCTAGTAAAATGCGTGACAGGCCCATTATTCTTCAAAACCTAATTTGTTTTGGGAAAACAATATTAAGGATGTCAGGCAAACTGTTAAGAAATTATTTGTAGGCGTTATGTAACTCTTTGACAAATATACAGTCTGTTGCATTTAAACAAAACGCGTCCCTTGACTCCACTCTGCCATCTAGCGTCACACCAATCCAGACGTTTGTTCAAAGGTAGATTTGGACTACTGCCCAGACTCTGGTCAGACTAAATAACGACTGTGCAAACCGAATGTGTTAACATCATAACATGCTTGTTTATGACATCTAGCCCAATTTTAAACACGCAGTACCATCTCACCATGCAACACAATTATTCATTGCCGCATGGGATGCAAACTTATTCCTGCGCACGCAACGAGCTCTTTTGATAAGTAGATGATATGGTATAGGTATGCTGTATTGTGTGGCTTTCTCTTAGCTTTGAATATGAATACTGCTTCTCTTGCTTCTTGTGTTTAGGGGTTTAGGGCGTGCGCGCAGTGACAAAGGACCGCCCGTCTGTTCGGCAGCTCCGCCCTTTTCCGATTCAGTCAGAACATTAATGTGCACAGACAAGAGACAGGACTCAGTTACAAAGGTAGCAAAGACTCAGTAAATGCACACTACTAGAAATAAGTGGTAAACAGTATTTATAATGCGTCTTGTAAGACACATATACTTTACACACAAACATCATTTTAAAGCTGGGTTTTTTTATAAATATTAGATATTACAAATATTAACCAGGCATTTAATTATGTTTATATATATATATATATATATATATATATATATATATATATATATATATATATATATATATATATATATATATATATATATATATATATATATATATATATATATATATATTATAGCATATATATATAATCTCGCTTTTTGATCTCAGAACTGTGCGCGCATAAGTACGGGACACATAACACTACATGGCACCTCCCTGGTCGACTTGCAGAAAATGAGAAATACACATACGGGTGTACCTTTAAAACTAGGTTTATCGTGTATACTGGAATGAGGTCAGAGCCAAAGCTCCTCATTGCACGCGCTGATTATTATTAGATTCCTTTTTTGACCAATGAAACGCGAGTGGGCGTGTTTTGGCGCAAGGAAGGCTAGAGACAGCCGCTGATTGGCTGGGAGCTATCGCTATTATACCTTTGGAAACGGATAAAGCTGCATGAGGCAGAATAGAAGTCTGTTGAAACTTACTGACTGCGTTTAAGCGACGGAGCCTTTTGCAAGTATTACACCCCGGTTTTCCCGCATGGTTTGTACAGGGGAAGGATATGCAGAAGGAGTTTGATATCTTCAGAAACTTGAATAGAGCTTTGCTGCACCGCAGCGCACACACTGACACTGAGCCCTCGCATAGCTCCGCTCATATACAAACTATCAACTGCTCAACGACTGTTACCACATTATTACTGGATGCACGGACACTGTGGAAATCGGACACTGTATCAGCTCGCTGAGTTACACGATAAAGCCCCGAACCAGAACTTTAGCACTAAACAAGGTTGAAAGCGGGTTTTCCGTGGATCAGCCAGCCGTCTTGGCTCTCCTCAGGACTACTATCTCTCTCTCAACGAGAACATCACACTGAGTTTTCTTTAGCGACACGTTGGACTCGAGAGTGCAATCTCTCAGACCGTTGTAGCAATGGTCCAGAAAACAAGCAGCACGGAAAATCCCGAAGCGCTGTTTGCTGGGGAGTCTTCGGATTCCGGCGCACTGGAGCTGGACATGGCTTCTTCTCCGACCCCCGGCTCCACGGCGTCCGGGGGTGACAAGCTTGACCCCGGCTGGTGCAAAACCCCCAGCGGTCACATCAAGAGACCGATGAACGCTTTCATGGTGTGGTCGCAAATCGAAAGGCGCAAAATTATGGAGCAGTCGCCGGACATGCACAACGCGGAGATCTCGAAGAGACTTGGCAAGCGCTGGAAGCTGCTGAAAGACAGCGACAAGATTCCCTTCATCCGAGAGGCAGAGCGGCTCAGGCTCAAGCACATGGCAGACTACCCCGACTACAAGTACCGGCCGAGAAAGAAGGTGAAGTCAAGCGGCTCAAAACCGGGCGAGAAGGGGGAGAAGATCAGCGGGAGCAGCTGCGCGAGCGCCGGTTCAAAACCATCCTCGAGAAAGAGCGGAAGCCTTAAATCAACCAGCAAACCCCATAAGATCGTTTTGGGGAGCGCGAAGGCTGCGTTTCCCGAGCAGGGACCCGCCGATCACCACTCGCTTTGCAAATCAAAGTCAGTGTCGGCTTCCAAGCAAATACCTGACAAGAAGACGAAGCGGGTTTACATTTTTGGAGGCAGCAGCGGTATAAGTCCGTCTTCGATAGCTGTGCCCGCCAGTCCGACCCTGAGCAGCTCCGCTGAGTCCAGCGATCAGAGCCTGTACGAGGACGGCTCGACGAGCGGGAAGGAAGGCGCCGATTCCCCCAGCAGCTCGTCATCGGACAGCCACAGGTACAGCAGCATGCGGGCGTCCTCGCCCACTCCGTCCGCCTCACATTCATCCTCCTCGTCCCAGTTCTCCTCTTCTTCAGACGAGGAACTCGACGACGACATGCTGGACATAAATCCGAGCCCAAGTTTTGACAGCATGTCACTGGGAAGCATCGGCTCGTCGGTGCTGGACAGAGACTTTGACATGCATTTTGAGTCCGGGGCTTCTTCTCATTTCGAGTTCCCGGACTACTGCACCCCTGAGGTGAGCGAAATGATTTCGGGGGACTGGTTAGAGTCGACCATTTCTAACTTGGTGTTCACGGCTCACGTGTTGAACTAGTGAAGTTTACGGAAATACGTCCGAGGAACAAATTTGAACGAAAATGGATAGCAGACAAGTTTGTTTGTAAAATACACCACCACGTGAGGGGTCCCGCCCGTAAGACAGCGACAAAGCGCCGATAAACAACAGCTATAACGCTTTCGTTGAACGCTGACAGGACGGTGCCATGAGATATTTTGTCGCGAGAGGGCTGAAGTCATTTCCCCGCGTTTGGCACGAGGCAAGGGGAAGAGATTGCCGTGGAGTGACTGAGATCCTACTGAGAAAATATGAAAAGTGAAAAACACGATATGAACTGGAAAACTGTGATTTGCACGTACATGAAGGCTGGCTTAAGTCGTCTGTTTTTATCATTTTTACGTTAAAAAGAGACGTTTAAGAACTTTATTGATGCGCCTTGTGAACGTCATTGCTTAAGAGGTACTAACATATTATATGCTGTGTTGGGCTGTTTTTCACCATGGCGGATTTATAAACAAGGTGGGTTGACGAAAGACGAAGCATTTTTTTTATAATAAGAAAAGAAAAAAAGAAACGCATGTTACATGTCCTTTCTTGTATTGAGATTTCTGTAAGACTGTCGAACAGTTAAACTAGCGTTATTAGGATTATTTAAATGGATAGATGGCGCTATGTTTGATTTCCTACTCACAGGAAAAAAAATCACCAGCTGTTTTCATTCTTAACTTCAGGATTCAAACACGAACTCAAATCTGTGCTGAACTTTATATACCGTCTACAATTCAGGACCAAAACTCTTTAAGTTGTTTGTTTCCGGAGAAAATACTGTTAATTTGTCATGATCGTTTCCTTTTCTGTGTTCTTCAGATGCCATTTTTATATGGATGTATTTATATACTTGCCAAACAGTTTGTCTTATTTTAATGTGCTCCCGCATCTGTCTCCTTCTCCGAAGAAGGGCTAGAGTTTTAACCTTTGTTTTTTATATTTAAATGTAGACTTTTGACACTTAAAGAGAGGAAACGTTTGATTATTTTCTCAGTGTATTTTTGTACAAATATATATAAAAGGGGCGAGGGGGTTGATCGGTGTAAATCGCTGTTTGGATTTCCTAATTTTAAAAGCCAGGTGGGTCGGTGGTCTCTGAATCGACCGCCTGTTTCATGTTTACAGTCTCAATCTGCAGGCGTCTTAAAGACACACATACACACACACACACGCTCCAAAAACCAAGTTCAAGCCAACATGTGCTTCATTTCTACATTTCCTCTTCTGATCGTGCCGAACTTAACCGATTGTAGCTTTAAAACGATCGATTTTCTTGGCGTTTTATATATCGAAAAACCACTGGATGGAAAATCGTTCAACGTATTCAAATGGTCGATTTGAGTTTCGCGATGATTATGTACTGCGTTCCTCATTGTATTTGAATATTTAATCTTTTCTACTTGTCAGATAAGTATAGCTAATTGTTTTAGTATCTTAAGGCATGGTGAATAGATTTGTATTGCCGATTCAGGTTTATAGCTGTTGTGTTAAAAAAAGGACGAAAAGAAATAAAAAATGAAAAAATCAACTTTGTACAGCTGTATCATAGGCAAAAAGATTGTGTGTTTTTATGTATGTTGTTGCGCTTTATCTCGACAGGCACTAGAACAGCTATCTTTGTACATCCTTGCTTAGCCTACTTAATTTCAAGATGGTTGTTGAGGATTTTTATATATACATTTGAAATATATGAACTTTATTTTTATCCATTCTGTGCAATATGCTGTGTAGAAATATTGTTTTTTTGTCTAATCATGCCATAACACATTTTTAAGGGGAAATCTCATGCCAGCTTATTGTGTCAAGTCACTGCCTGTCAGATTGTTCATATACTCCTGTACAGAACTTTTTCATAAAGGAAATAAACTCAGCTGGAACTGAACCCTAAACACTGCTCTGTTGACTTTCTTTCTCATTTGCATAAGTGGGCGTGTCGGTCTTTGGCCCAGATAAACCGTCTGCCTTGTCTGTTTGGACTTGCAAAACACATTACGTATCTCAACGGATCTTTACACTCATATAAGGCCTAGGTGAAATCAAGCTATTTGATCCTTAAGACCCATTTTATTTTACTACGTAAATGTCTATAGGTGCAAGACTTAACATGTACTTCCTGCATCTGAATGCACACCAACACATCTCTACAAAATGCACTGAAAGGTAATACATGTGGCTTGATGCACTCAGTGACTGGCGGTCTCGTAGACAGCACCTCCCCCTTCCCCAGACACAGTCTGGGCTCTTAAAGAGGGGGATGGGCTGTTAGGGCCCTCCGGCAACCTAGTATCATTTAGTCTGCTATTATATATACTATATGATGTTAATTTATAACAGCACTCAGGTGTAGTACAATGTGATCAGATTTAAGAACGCATATGAAAAAAATCAACAAAGCATTTGCTGAAAGTCACCAAACACCTGCAAAAGAAGCTCAGGCTTTGTTGTGCATCCAGTATAATGTCTTTTATTGTACAATCTGTGCCCATTCCTCTCAGTGTTAGTGTGGGAGGTACCACAGTGCCCAAAGAACGACTCAGCAGGGTGCTTTGGCCAGATCTCTTCTGTAGAGGGAGGAGTGTCAGACAAGAAGAGGAGAGAAACCTGCATGCCTGTCTAAGAGAAAAAAAAGCATGTATACATTCAGTGCTGTTTTCGCGTAGGTGTATTCATTCTTCTAGGCAGCACATTGTATTAGTGTATCCTCCATAAAAAGAAAAAGGTTTATCTTTCATAAGACACTTCCTGGCAGCAGCTATAGACTGTAAAAAAAGACAGGTACCAGTTTCTCATTTTTATAGCCTCACAAAATGACAGCAGACAGAGGATCTCACTGGTTTAGAGTATCTTTCATGATGCATAGCCAAATATTGGCCTTGAATCATTATTTTAACCAGTTCTGTACTAGATGTAAAAAAATAGATTTAAAAATCGTAGTCTTGCATGAATCTCTTTTGCTGTAGCTATAAAACTGATTTAGTTATTTTTTACTTTATCCTGCAAGTGTTGCTCAATACCCAACTTGTTATTAACTAAAAAACAGACAAAACAAAAGCAGTAAAAAATGATAAAGTCTTTGATTTTGAAAATATTATGTTTATGTGCCACTGTCAACAACTAGCTTACGAAATGTTTTCATGTGTTTTATATCATTTTTGTTTCAATTTTCAGTGAACAGTGTTTTAATGCATTATCTTCCTGCATGTTTTATGTTATCAGTGTTTTGTTGTGTAAATAAGTAGCTTTAAACTAAAGTAAACTAAGTAAAAAAAGATACCCAAATGATACAGCTGTATACTGACCAAAACTGCATTTATTAAAACATAGGATGTTAAATGGTCGACCTCCCCTCACCGTTCCTGCCCTTTTGAAATATGGTTTGTATTTGCATCTTAAAATGAAAGTTTAATAAGTTCCTTAGACCAGTGGTTCTCAAACTGACCCCAAGATGTGCAAGGGGGGCCACAGTTTAATGACATTTTTAAAAGTAGATTTATATTTATTTATTATAAATTCTGTGTAATTAAACATCAGAAAAAATACAATACTAGTAACCAATAGCACTGTGTGTAAACTGTGTAATATTTAATTAAAATTATAAGTTTTGCAATGTTTTGTCATCATTTTTCTTTGGGGGGGGGCAGAAAGGGAGGCACTGTACACAAGAGGGGCCACACGCCAAAAAAGTTTGAGAACCACTGCCTTAGACCTCATCCACAGTTTGTTTAAACCAGAAGTGTTCCACATTCAACGGGATGTGACAAATAACATCTGGGTTGTTAAGACAGTTTGGAAAAGAGCTGATGAACAGGATGAACAAGATAAGCATTGTGTACTGTGGCACAGTGATGTAAGTGTTAAATAAGAAAATGCATGTAACAATATGTTTTGAAATCAACATATCAATACCAACCCTGTGATACTTGTCAATACATGACAGTGTTTCATCCTTAATTATTCAAACAGTGTCATTAATTGTACAAAAAAACATCAACATCCAAAATTTGTAGTTTCACTCTATAAATTGCTAGGTTATTTTTGACCCATGTTGGTTAAATATTGGACAGAACACACCGCTGGGTTAAAATTGAGCCAATGCTGAGTTGTTTTAACCCAACTGCTGGGTTATTATAACTCATGGTTGCATAACAACAACCAAACATTGGGTCATTTTTAACCCAGCATTAGGTCATTTTTAACCCAGCAGTGTGCTCGTCCAATATGAAAAGGACACCGTATCTAAGGCAGCAATTATAAGTGATATGATGTGTAAATATGTTGATATGGCAGAATGATAAATGATAGTAAAGCATTAAAATGTAGTAAATGTGTTTCAAATATTACAATTAGCAGTATAATGCACCCATTCTATCAAAAATGGTATACATTATCAATGGTTTATTTGCTGCAATTATATAACGAAACTGAGCAAATGTAATACAGTTTAAGGTTCCTCATATGTTGTTACTCAAGATTTATGCACTTTCATTAGGGCCCATGTGTTTCACAGCAACTATGGTGATGGTGGTATGCACCCGAGAGCCCAAATGTCAAATGTTAATGTATGAGAAGGCAAATTTGTGACTATTAATGAGTGTTTGTCTGCATCCCTTTAATTGGAAATATATGATCAAAATCAGAAAGCCTTCATTATATAAATATCTGACAGTTTTGTTATCTTAATTGTAAATAGTTAACTTTACGCATGCTCTTTTGATCAGGAACCATGCAAAACAGGTAAGGATAATGGAGACTGACGTATAGGATTAAGGAAATCCATGCACAGCCTCAAGTTGTTTATTTGTGAGACTGCAATTTACACAATTTTAAAGCACTTCATCTAATACATATTAGATGTTTAAGGCTATTTTAGTGGATGTATGTAGTTCCCCTTACTTTTATTTCCTAAAAAATGAAAAAAATTTCTAATAAGATTTTGTTTTACTATAACCTTAACAAATGAAGTAAAATAATTTTAACTTGTTTATAAGTTATGTCAGCTATTTTTTAAGTCAACAACTTTTCTTTTGTTCAAAGCCTGTGCTATATCGTTTTTTAAATAAATGTTTATTTCCTTGCTATGTTGTTGTAATTAATGTTTTGTCTTTAAATGCATAACGACTTTCATACAAGCTTACGTCTGTGTCTTGTTCTAGCAAGTGCAGAATTTATACTTCCCCTTAAAACTCATAGGCTACTGTTGCGCACCGAGGCTTTCACTCCATAGCAAGTGAGTCTGACTCTGCCAGAACGTACACATCTCCATTCACTGCAGCTCAATGCAGACATCATTAACTGTTTTGAATGACCGTATCATATTTGCCACAACAGTAGCTACTGTGACACGTGCTGATTATGACGCACAGGCTAACATCATACAGCTGAATACGCAATATGTGCGCTTGTGAATGCAAACCAGTGCAAATTCTTTGTTTAATGTGTGAGATCTAGTTGATTATATAATATTACGGTTGTTCTTAATGTATTAGTTTACTGTTACATGTAAAATAAACTTTTTCTATAACTTTTCCTATTATAAATGTTGTGCGTAAATCCAGACACTGGTTAAATTATGCAACAGTTTATTCAACAATACGGCGTTTTAGCCTAAATATGCACTGCATATGGGTTATAAATATGCATATGGGTTATAAATAATTATTTACATTCTGTAAATAAATAAATACATTAACTTGATATAATAGTAGACTTAGAATGCGCCTTCAAAATTCATTTAATGGAAAAATAAACTTTGGGGTACAATAAGTAACTAATGTAATACTATAGTGCAAATCCTTAAGGAATATTAATGTTCCCGCATAATTAAGACACAAATACGCACTTTTGCACTTTCAGTTTTGAGGGACTTTGTTCGTACTATTCAGGTCAACAAAATTCCTAATTTATTAATTTGTCGGATATCCACGAGTAGTCCAGTAACTTGCTCTCTTTGTTGTTATTTAGTTATATGTAGAGGGCGGGACTCGAACTGAAATGAACAAGGCGCGGCCAAGAACCCCCTTCACACGTGTAGACAAAGGGACCCATCAACACAACCCAAATATGCACTCTAAAAGTTTTTCCGTGGACGCGACTTTACAACAAGACCTCGCAAAATACTCAGGTGAGTTACTCGCACGCGCTCATCCCGCTTGTTTTAGGCTCAAATACATCACGTCTGTGAATTTCATCTTTTAAACTTCTCCAAGAGTTAGTGTACGTCAGCTCGCAAAGTTGAACACAAAGAGGAGCGCTCCTTTGTTCAGCGGGGCGCTTTGAAGGGCGACTCTAGATGCACAAATTAAATATGAAGATGAAATATCGAGAAACTTAAGGGCAAAACAAAAAGGATCTCGTTGATAAAGCGTAAAAGTTATTTTGCACTTTTGTGTCATGTGGGACTGTAAGGATGACGCAGGAAGAAGACAAAGCTGTCAAAAGTTGATTGGCGAAGGAAGTTGACGGAAAATTACGCGCGAGAAGTAATACATTTTATTTGCAACCAATTTTGTAACAAATGAGCACTACGCATTGTTGTTGTTAATATCTACGTTATAATGTATACATGCGGTCTGAAATCTCGTGATGGATATCTTCAATTATCATGGAGACCTATTGATACATTACGCATACTTGAGTGTTTTATTGTGTTCTTATAGATTAAATCGTTCACTATTAATGTTATTGACGCTTGTGTGCCGCTTGTGAGCATTTCTGAATGAAGGGTTGATGCATCTTAACCATAAAATGTTTGGATTGTGTGAAAGAGCAACAGGTACATTCAGCAGTCGCTCTTAGTCCTTTGTTACCGAACTTAGAAAGGCACGATGGAGTTTCTTTGTTCTGCAGCTGCCAAATGAGAAAATGAAGAGCTGTTTTAAGTGATCAATTTTGACATTTATTGCTCAAAAATACCTCATATTTACCATTAATATTTTAACGGATGGTGTTGTTTTGCAAAACTTTGCTTCAGTTATCCATATAGAGAGAAACCACCTTATAACCAAAATTATGTACCTAACTAAAAGCAAAAAAACTTAGTTAACATGATGAAGCGATTTAATAATATTTTCTGTAAATAATTACTAATAATATTATTATTAACACTTGTTAAAATAAGTGTTAATGTTAAAATAGAGCAATGAAGAAACTTTTCCTTTGTTTCCATGAAGAACAGTATAAAAATGAAAAGGTTTATTAAACATTGTTTTTATTAAACATTTCAAATTATGTTTTTGTATTTATGTCCCATCACGTTTTTCTTGAAAATACAGAAAAATTGAAAATAAACATATATATTTTTTGTGACTTTGAATTATTGTACGTTTAGTATTCTAGACACGCAATAGTTAACTTTTGACAAACTTTTTACATCATTCACAGAAACATCTTTTGCTTCAATATATATCAGACAAATGCATAAGAGATTGATATACAATGCATGGTGGATCAGTTTTAACTTGAATGATATAATGACAAACACCGAATAAAATTATGTATGTAAATGCTTTATAAGCTATTTAATTAAAAGCATTTTTTTTTTTAGCTCAGACTAAGACAAACTTAATACTGTATGCCTCAAACTACAATAAGGCCCACTTGGAAAGTCTTTAGGCTTTAACATGACATGGTAAATATTACATTATTTTCTAAAGATTTTCATCAACTTTTTTTCTTTGCCCAATGCTATAAAGAGAACTCAATTTTAAATCATTTATACTGTGTTAAACTTACAATTATATTTCTCATGTTATAGGCCAAACGCATATTCAGCTTTTGGATTGTGGATAATGGATTTCGTCTGTTGTCCAGGGACAGCCTTTTAAGGATACTTGAACACACTTATCTCTCAATAGTGGAATATAACTTTTGTCTGGGATTACTGGAATATATATCATAAAAAGAAGTCCGACCATAATCTACAAATTTAAGGTAAGTAAGGCTGTTGATGACTCTAATAAAACGTAACATTTTAAAGCATTATAAAGCAGTCCTTTGTGAACTTATATTTTTTACCAATTTCAATGTACATTAATAAGTAGGCTATTATAAAGCCTAATATTGTCTCTTAATATAGTAGTTAATGGTCGTTAATGTGTCAGTACACGTTGTTCCGTACAGTAGCCTAATATAATCAAGACAGACTGGTTTCTGTGCATCAGGCATTGTCATTGGCTATGAAACTTGCTCAGCATCATTGTGCATTGTTTGATAATGTATTTATTTATTTGCGGGAACATTTCAGTCGAGTCGCAGTTGATTGACACATAC
Source organism: Paramisgurnus dabryanus (assembly GCF_030506205.2). Taxonomy (NCBI): domain Eukaryota; kingdom Metazoa; phylum Chordata; class Actinopteri; order Cypriniformes; family Cobitidae; genus Paramisgurnus; species Paramisgurnus dabryanus. Next base: position 28,488,530 of record NC_133349.1, read on the forward strand.
AGATTTTACACAAGGCTGGTCGGATTTCGACGAACCCCAAGGTAATAGTAATATAAATAAAACACACGGATGGTTTTGATGCGGTTATGACGGGCTTGTGTAGCGGAGCAGTGTTTTTTCAGCAAGTGTGGAGCTGGACAGCGTCCCTAGGTCTGACTGGATTGCACGAGGCGAGCCCAAACCAACCATGAAAAACATTTACAGCGGCATTACAGCTTTTCTTTCATTAAATCAAAGTTTGGGTTGAGTAATCCTATCATTTCCCCCTAACTCTTTACGGCGAGTCTAGGATAGAGTGAGCTCAGACTGCGTCGGAGTCAGCCAAGCATCTCTCGCCTTACGGCGTCTCTACAACATGATGTCATTACTCTAGCGCATGATGTCATTAGCAGCCAATAATACGCGAGCGGGAATAGTACGAGCCAATGGTACGATGCGGCCCCGCCCACAGCATCCCCGCAGCGCTCGGTCACGTTTTGTCCATGTTGGAGGTCGCAGCTCTTGAAAGTGAAGTAATGAAGAGAAAAGCAGAGAAAAGTGACATGAAAATGTACCTTTCTCATTAAATAGTTCAATGCAGTGTGTTTATTAAGTAAACACGCGTTTAATATAAAATATATTATTTATATAAAAATATAAAAAGAAGGCTGGTGTGAACAATTGAACGAATTCAAATGCTTACAAGTATTTAGCAGTAATGCTGAATTATGCTGTAGCAGTGAATTTATTTTTTATACTATAGCAGATGGATCTTCTTTAAACCGTTGCTTCTCATTCACGCCATTCACAAACATAGAGAGAGAAAGAGAGAGAGAGAGCAGATAAAGTCTGGTGGCACTTCTGTGGCTCGGGTATACACAGTCTCCAATCTAGGTGTAAAAAGATCTCTCAGCTCCTGTTTTTTCCTCTCTCTCTCTCTCATTCCCAATTCACACTCTTCTGCATATCAATGTGCTTTGGAAAGCTACATATTCAGACTAGCATTACCAATTGTCCTGACAGTCTACCTTCTAAATTCCTACCGCCTGTGGTGGTCATCCTGTGAAATAAAGTGGAATATCAAGCTTAGTTTTTGGTTTCAGCGCCTGCTGTCTGTAGATAAATGAAAACGTTTGTCTGAGCACTAATACGTTTACAGAAACAGGAATACAATATTTATATGTGACTTATCACTGGCTAACTTCCCTAATTTTATTGATTATGTGATTATTTATTGTCTACTCTTTATGCAGCTTTATGTTGTCATGAAAAAATAACAAAGGTTGGGCCTTTAGTTCAAAGGCTTTTCAAATATTTTATGCTTGATATATCCACTAGTGTAATGCAAATTAGTACAAACTATTCAGCACTCATGATAAAAGGGACGAATACTATTAGCATGCTATTTTTTCACTTATGCACATTAAAGAGAATGTTGAACTAGGAATTTTGTTCATCTACAAACTGATTTGTTCTCCATCTGTGTGGTCATTGTCAGAATTTAGCTGAGTTCACAAACCTTCACCCATCTTGGGCGGACAGATCGCATCATAGTGTGTGTGGGAAGTGTTTTGTCCACTTCAGTAATTCACCTGCCGGTTACTCGTCCTTGTATGCATTTGTAATAGAATCGGGAATCTGTAGGCTACAGGCTGACACAACAGAGAGCTATTATTAGTCATTATTACTTCAGACCAGAATGAAATGTTAAGGGTAGTGCGATCCCCCGATGACCTCAGAGTGACCATGTGAAAAAGTCACATTAGACTCACAAAGTACAGGAATTGTCAATGCATTGCTGTAGATCTGTCAGTGGCATTGAGGAAAGAAAATGATGTCATTTACAGGCCAATGCTGTCAAAGCTTGAATGTTTGTCTTATTAAATATTTGCTATGCTTATTTGTGTTGTACTTTTAGACGTACTTTACAGAAAAAAAAAGGAATAAATTATGTGCTGTCCATGAAGAGTAAAATTTAAAAAGTCTTTGTAAAGTTATTTCAGAGAATTGTTTCTTAACACATAATAAATGTTAGAAATGTATTGATAATGTATTTAAAGACTGTGAACTGTGTGTAGTACTGAATTGTGAGCCCCATTCACTACCATAGTAGGAAAAAAGAATACTATGGAAGTGAATGGGGCACATGAATGGTTTGTTTACAAACATTCCTCAAAATATCTTCATGCTCATCAGAACAAAGAAATTTAACAGGTTTGTTACTTAATGACAGTGAGTAAATGATGAGAGAACTTTTTTTATTTTTAGGCGAACTATCGTTTTAAAATTATTATTTGGGCAGGGCTAAAACGGATACTCGATGACGGACTTGAGCCACCGCGCGTGGCTCCGCCCATAACACAATCGCGAGCATCAATTCAGCTTGTAGCGGTATTTTAAAGTTGATAGAGACGGACGGATACTTTTCCGCGAGTGGGCGTGGTTACAGCACGAACAGCGGACAGGAATCTGCTTTGGGTGTGTGTACAACGCCCCCACCATTTGAGAGCAGAGAATCTTAACTATTTTTCCAAGATTTTAGTTACTTATTTTGTTTATTATGTGATTCGGATTTGGATGGGTGGTTAATAGCAGATTTCTGTGGTGTGCCAAATTGAGAACACATTTAATATCTGACTTTAAGTAAAATTTGAATTTTGATGTAGTCTTAATCTATAATTGAATTATTTGGGGGATTTTAATACCCAATTATTTATGATAAATTCCGTGTGATATAAAACCTTCATTTTTAAAACTTTAAAATAAAGTGTAGAAAGTGGTTAAGGAGAAATACCCTAAAAAAATTAAATGTTCTTTTTGAGGACTTTGTGTCACTGTTACAACTGCCCAAGCAACGTTTTAGCCTTAAAAAAATCTGTAAAAAAACATGGTACATAGACATAGAAAAAGAGCTAAACCTTATATCTGATAGAATGGCAAAACCTCAGAGAAATCTTGCTCTAGACTTCTTACATCGATACCCAAGAATTGTTCCCACATTTCACCCCTGTAGCTATGGGCAACTAAGGTTGCTAAGGTAGGATCAGTCAGTAACATCTTTTTAAGGTGGAACTTAGCAAAGAATCGATTGCATGGATCTGTGGTCTTTCTTTCTTTTTTTCTTTCTTTCTCATTCCTGTTCATATTTACTTTATAAAGTCCATTCATCCACTTCATTGCACTTTGCTTAGGTCGGCAAATCCCCAGGAATGACTCGGGTGCTGTGGTATGTCAGTCGGTAAAGCAGCCCTCTGTCAGCTGTTAGACTAACATCACTCCTCTGGGAAGTTCAAGTTCTCTTCTTAGCTGTGCTGGTTTGCTGTGGATACTTTTGAACACTGCTGTGTTGTAACAGCTGTGTAAGGAATCTGCTCAGGGTGTGTGTACATTGGCATGGCATAGCTGTGCTGTTCAGGGTAGATGTGGCAAATGCAAGAATTAGGAAACTGTACCTGCTATAGCCTCCATAGTTTCTCCTCTATATATTCTACTAAATCAAACTCCACCCGTCTTATTGATTTAACACCCACCTGTAATTTAAACTTCACCGAGAGCTATTAGACTACTGTGTTGATTAAAAAAAGCATAATACGGCCGTCACACGTGTGCATTAATTACAATGTACAAGCATTTTTATTCATGAATACATGAATATATGAATAAATAAGTTGAGGCTGAAATGGGTTCCTAAGGAACTACAGAAAATATGTGTGCTATTATAATAAGGCAAACTCATCTGTTTGTGTATTTAAGTAAACTTTTCTTAAAATTTAAATGCAATAAGATCTGATGCAATAAGTGATGAGCAATTTTGTAATTTGTAGTTTGATATATTAGTACAATTAATTCAGTTTTAAGTTCCTTTATTTTTAAAAGTGTGCCATAAACAAACAAATAAAATGACTGCCTGTTCATCTGGATTTCATGCCAGGTGCAGGGGATTTTTTTTACTATTTGAGATCACATTTGAGACTTTTGTAGTAGATATCTGAATCATAGTTTTAGAGACCATATTTAAGAATTTAATACAATCTTTATACATATAGTATCTATCCGTCTGACCCATTCTGCTGTAACACACGCCCTGAGAGAGAACTGCAATGCAGGAACTGCATGGACAGTAAAACTCAATTCCCCATGCATAGGTTTTTAAAGTCCAAACGCTCTCATCACATGCACAATTAACTCAGTCAGCGCACGAGCTCTCTGTAAAGCCGCTGTCATAACCGTCGTTCAGCCCGCGGCCATCGCCAGGTCAGAGGTTACTGGGACGTCAGAGCATTAAACACATGTGTTACTCTTTTCCAGTCTGTCTGTCTGTTCTCACATTTGACCAATTAAGGTCATTTCTGTCATAGATGCCTTTAAGCGGTGTGATGTTTATGATGTTTGTCAGTACTGTCACACGACTTTGTCCTGCCAGGTGTGTCCATAACGTAAAAGTTAAGAAATTAAAAAAGTGCTTATGTCAGCCTTTGGCCTTTTTTATGTGAGGCTGCCAAGCTGGTTGAAGTAGATTTTTTTGGGTTATCCAGGTCATTTGTAATTTTTAGATCGTAAGATTTAGCCCATTATTAGCTCATCAAAGCAGGCGTCTCTAATGCAGGGTTCACACCAGACGCGGTAGTGGCGGCAAGCGCGAGATGCTAAGTCAATGCAAAAACGCGATTATGCATCCTGCGGTGCGAAACGCGCATTCTGCGCAAATTAAGCGTGCAGCAGGAAACCCGCAATTTGAAAAATCTGAACTTCGGCAGATTTCCACGCCGCGTTAACCAATCAGGACCTTGCTGTAGTAGTGGTGTGATTACAGGAAGCAAGCGGAGTCTCAGCGGAGTTGCAGAAGCCCCTCCCATGATGCAAATTTCCATGTGAATGTCTCGAATGACTAGAATTTCAATGAAGCGAGTAAACTCAAATGTTCAAGCGTCCAGCTACATGCGAATAGCACGTTTTTGCCGCCTCTACCGCGGCTGGTGTGAATGGACCATTAGGAACCTGAAGTTTAGCATGGACAGAATTAAATGCATAAAGTCTATAATGGCCCACTGCAAAAAAAAGTAAGTTACCCAGTTGCATTAAAATTTTTATTTGAACATACTTAAAAATATAAGTTAACTCAAAAAGTTGTGTCAACAAACATTTTTGAGTCGGATTAACTCAATATTTTAAGGCAACCAGGTAACTTTCTTTTTTAAGTTGTACCAACTGTTGTATTACATTGGGCCTTTATGGACTTTATGCATTTAATTATTTCAATGCTAAACTTTAGGTTCCTTAAAGACTCCTGTTTGGCGCGCTAGTACTGGGCGAAATCTTACGATCTGGTCCAACAAAATTTTTAAATTGAACCAACAAATCTTTAACATTTAGGGGTGGTTTCCCGGACAGGGATTAGCTTAAACCAGGACTAGGCCTTAGTGTAATTAGGAAATATAACTAGTTTTAATATGCCTTCCGAAAAACATTACTTGTGTGCATTTTGAAGCGAAACAAATGGCACTGATGTATTTTAAGATATGTCAGTGCAAGTTGTTTATAGTTTGGACAGCTCTTAAATTTATTTTAGTCTAGGACTAGTCTAATCCATGTCTGGGAAACCACCCCTTAGTGCTTGACATTTAATGTAGGCTATATGTTAATGTGAAAACTAAAGGTTTAGATTATCATTGGATTTGGGCTTTTCGGATAGATTATGGGTCATGCTTGACACCTTCGATCAAAATCTTCAGCTGGTGCTTAGATGCAACAAAGTCTGCAGGTTTGTCATTAGGCCAAATGAGCCATGGACTTCACAGCCCAAGCCACGCCAACACAATGTGTTAACATACTTGACACTGTGCCAGAGACAATCTGTCGAGAACAAATGTAGTGTCATTTATTTACAGAATAAGGTGTATTTTAAACAAAATGCAAATCTTGATTTTTCAGCTGAAAATTGGCACTTTTCCACAATTGAAAATGTTAAATGATAAAATTATTATTATTAACGTTCTTGCTTTGAGATTTCTTGCATGACTACAGAGCAGATCTGTGGATCTTTTCATACGATGCACAGGGAGTCTATGAAAGCTTGTATGGCAAACAATACCTTGATTAAATGTAAAGATCAGTTAATTAAATGTATTAAAATGAACAAGGACAGAAAAAATTAGAAGTGCTGAATAGACTGTTGTTTGAAATGAAACATAAATCTAGGGTTACTAGCATAAAATAAGGCAGCTTAAAATTTGTAAAATCACTTTTAACTAAGCATAAATACTAAACAAATTTTTTACACCCTCCAAATACTCCCCCACTCCAAAAGCCGGAAAGCGTTATGGATCTGTGATCGCCGGCTATGAATGTGCGCCTGTAAGAAATGATCCCATTACTAGAATGATCTGAGCCCCATGTTGTTCCGAATTCCCCCTTTCCCGGTCTCAGTGGGACCCCGCTTCCCCCTGCGCTTTCCACAGCCTGGCACTGGAGCCGACACGAGTGCAACTAATGTATGTGCATCGTGCCTGGAGGGCTAATCCAGCGCCGCGTCTGCTTCTCTGTAAAAACAGTCAATGATGCATCACACAACAAAACCAATGAGCTGCTCCTCCAGCACTGGAAGGAGGGGACGGCACGCGCGGCAAGAGCAGCCGGCGTCGACAATGGCACAATAATTAAATGCGATAAATTATAGATGGGGAAGGAGTGGCATTGAGTGACAGGTGCAATGAGAGCCATTGTGTGACCCGACAGGGAAGGGGAGGTGAGCCAAGAACGTCATGGGCTTACGACATTTTTAACCGTTTCAGGTGACCCCGAGGATGAGCATGAGGCAGAGGTGACTGTCGGGAGGCTGATAGGATATTGGCATTAACAGGTTACGGAAGCAGGAGGGGGTTCTCATTATGAGGATGAAGCACTTTGGGAGGGTAGTGATTACACCTGACATTTTTACAGCCCTGAAGAGGGCAGGGAGTCACGGGAGGGTGGTAGTTACGGTCCACTCCACCGAGGGGAAGATGGTACCCTATGGCCCTTGATGGGTTTAACTTTCCTCTGAGAGGCGAATGAGTGAGCCCACCCTGCCCCCGGTGGCGAATAACTGTCATGCACCAGCAATGTTGCATGGATCCTTGCATGGTTACCTCATACAATGAAAGGTCATTATAGTACGGAGGAGATCCTTGTGGTTTTCCACAAGTAGACTTTTATAAAATAGGACCTGTTGTGATTGTGACATTTATTTTGTTATTTACCAAACATTTGTTTATTGATGCAATGCACATTTTGCATGAAAACATTTTATATCAAAATATTTCAAATGAAAAAGAGGGTACATTTGTATTTTATTATCTATAATTATCTATTATCTATCTTTTAATTTTTGGATTTTTTTATTATATAGCGATACTTTAATCCTAGTGGTTATTCTCCCGATTTAGTTTTTTTTATTCGGCACGCACTGAGGACAGAAATTAATGTAATCATAACAACTTCTCTTCCCACATGACTGTATATTAGCAAACATAATGAAACCGTAATGATGTGATGCCTGTGAACGCAGACTGTGAATATTAAAACTTGTACACTTAATTTTGCGAACATATGCCATGGGGCTGTCGAGACTGGCGAAGGCCGAGTGGTCGGCATGTGTCAACTAACGTTTCTTTTCCTATTTGTCACAGTTACGCAACATGAAGTAAATACACCATCAAAAAACCCAGCATGGCACGGCTTTCACTGATCATGGGTTAACGCTTTTTTCAACGTTGACATCTGTTTCGCACCCAAACCTCTCATGGTTCACAAACAACCGCACCATGTCAACTAGCTGTGTTACAACATCCTGTTGAGGCGCAACGCATCTGACTCTTACAGATATAAACAGTTCGACACGCACACACATGCGTTTCTCACACACAAGTGCACGTATGCACATGCACACACCTACTATCTCACCCTCGCTGTTTTTCCTGCTATGCCGGGTGGCAAAATATGTGTCAGGTACAGGAATGCTGATGCGGTTTGCACCCTGCCTGGCATGCGAATGAGAGCTCGCCAGCCAGTATTGACTTCTCGCTCCCTGTACCAGCCTGCACGCGGCGGGAGCTGCTCTGCCATCACATGCTTCACCCAGACTTTGGGTGTCTGATGACAGGACTTCTGCTGTTTCTGCGCGGTATGGCGGGCGCGAATGCAAGCCCGCCTAAGCTTGCCAAATGTGCACTTTCTTGGCCTGCGGAGACATGCATCGGCACAGTCGGCGGTCTGTCTGATCAGTGGGGTCCCAGTGTGTTAAAAGCGGTCACATTTGCATGCCGATCAAGTGGCGTGCCATCCATTTAAATCCGTAGGGGATGGAGAGTACAGGCAGGTAAACACTATAAAAAAAAATGGTGCCAAAAGTTTTTGGCTTTATAGACTTCCGTGGCTTATCAACAAAGGTTCTGGGAAGAGAGTTAAAAGAAGCAGCAGGGGTCTTTAAAGCCTATCTCTGTTGAGATTTCGTATCAAGGCAGGTGTGTATCTGTTTTGGGGGTGAGAGAGGTAATTTCATCCGTATTGAACTCAGGCCGCTAAGGTACAATCGGAAGCATCTATTTGGAAGTAAATAGAGGAGGATGACCTTTGGAGTTGTAGTCTAGAGGAACAGGAATGCCACATTAAAGGGACAGTTCACTCAAAAACGAAACAAAATTTTGAAAGAATTAGTTTTTTTTCCTTACAATAACAGTTCACTGTGACTACATCTGTCAAGTTCCAGATAAAAAGAAGGACAAACTGAAACAGAGAGAGTACCACGAAATCGTTCCATTTGAGTAGGTCTTATGGAGCGCATGATAACATCATGTGAAGAACAGACCCATGTTTTAATCTGTAATTCAATAAATCTCAAGCTACATATTTAGACATGTGCGGTGACAAGTTTGAAACTTTGTGTAAAGATAGTCATTATGTATACAAATTACTTTCATGATACACTCAGAAAAAGGTACAAAAGTTGTCACTGAGAAATTACCTTTTAAAAAGTACATAATATGTAACATTTTGTACATTTGAGATACCAATATAAATCTTTTTATACTTTTGGAAAACGTACCACCCCAATGACAATTTTGTACCTTCTTTTTTTGGGGAGTGTATTTTAAAGATGTTTTTCTGTTCATTTTCTTAAAGCTTTTTGAAGACTGACTGCTGTTGTAGAGGTTATTCAAATGCCTGTCCAAAGATTAAAATTATGTCATCATTTATACCCACCCTTATGTTTTTGTAAACCTTTATGAGTTTCTTTATTCTGTTGAACACAAAAGAAGATATTTTAATTAAAGAATCAGCTGTTTTTATTGTTTTATACTGTTGTGTGACATCTACTTATCAGTCCTTCCAGAAAAACACAGAGTTTTTTGCGGGCAAAAATCCTTGATCTTGCAGCACGTTTTCTTAAAAAAAATGCGATGGAATATGCAGAATATTTATGCAATTTTTTGCGATTAAATTGCGGGAACATGCAAAATTTTTTCAAAGTTTTCAGCTTTTGCAGTTTTTCAATGATAATGAAAATTCATAATTACGCCACTTCATAACGCTTCCATGGCAACATGGGACATGGCTGCGATTGTGTGAGGTAAATGCAACATTTTTCAACTTTCTGCAAAGATATATGTAATTTTTGCTACGAAAATGCGGGGATTATGAAATCATGCAAGCCCCGCAGGTTCTGAACAAGGAAATCTGCAATTTATGCTGCGAAAGTGCAGCGTATTTGAAAAATGCGCCCCCCCCCCCGCATAAATATGCGGACTTTGACTAATTATGTGCTAAATCATACGATCGCATAATAGCGTTTGTCTGGATGGACTGATTTATGACGTTTGCATGGTTTTTACATTCAAAAATATTAAAAGCAATAATTAATAGGCTATTTTGTACCCTGGTTTTGAGGCTGGCTTGAGAAATGCTGTTTTGTGGGGCGGGCCGCTTTAAAGACCTGGAAGTTAACGCCCACTGCAATGATTGGATAGCTTCATTCCCCGTCATTACATGTGGGGAAATGTTTTGAAAACTTTAATGTTTGAAAATAGCAGCCGAACACAATTATGTTCGAGCCACAAGGTGCTAGAGATGATACACATAAATGACAGTGCAATGGTGAAGTAGCAACAAATCTTCAAACCCGATGTGATTTAATTACCTTATACAACACAGTAAGCGCGCATCAGAATGTAAATCACGGCTGGTAAGTTCTTATCACTAACTTTGTATATTTCTACACTGCAAATTTTGTTTTCGTAAAAATGGTCAAATGACTGGCAGCAGCGGCTGCCAAACCAAAAAGGTAAAATTAAAGTAAAATTTCTTAATTCTAATAACATCCAAAACCAAAAAATTTACACATTTTTTCTTTAAAGTTTTGCAGTCAAATATTGTTATTTTGGGGATTTTGACCAATAAAAGAAAAAGTGAAAGAGACATGACTGTATTTGCATTTTACCCTGCCACACTGCACAGACACAAATACTGTGCAACTGTCACTGCAACACCGAAACACTTCAGTCACTTCCTGCCAGCTGTGGGAATCGAACCACCAACCTCTGGGTTACAAAATTTGATGTGCTAACCTCTAGGCCATGATGCTGACAATGGTAAGTTTAGAAAAAATGCTGGTGGGGAAAGAGTTAAAGATGGTAAACACAAAGCTTATGGTACCCATTGACTTCCATAGTATTGGTTTTTCCCACAATGAAAGTCAATGGGTACCATCAACTGTGTGCGTACTATAATTTATTTTAAAAATATTTTGTGTTCAACAAAATAAAAAAATAAAACTCATACAGGGTTTGAACATGAGGGTGGGTAAATATTTACAGAATTTTCATTTTTGGGTGAACTATCCCTTTAATATGAATTTTCAGGTGCACTGTCTCTTTAAGAAATTTGATTCTGTGCCATTTCGAAGAAGCATTTCAAACAAGCTGAAATGATTGTTGTTTAATTTGAACAATTTTATAGTCCCAATGTTTTATAGATTGAAGTGATTACAAAAACTTTTAAAAAGATAGAATATTATTGCTGACTTTAACAACAACGGTATAGCATCGTCTGTCTCTATTAAAACCACTATGGGTTGCATTTGCATGCTTTAAGTTTCCACAGACAGCAGAGTCAGCTGTTACTTTTAGCAGCCAATGCACAGTTACTCCGTGGCCCTTGTTTGCATTCGTAGAGAATGGTCTTCCTTTCACTCATTAACCTTTCCTAATACCCTGCATGTATTAATAATGATCTGAGGAAAAGGTCATCGCATCCCAGCATGCCTTGCAGCACCAGCTCACCCGCTCCCAGCAATTTACTTCCACAGCGTGGGCCACTGCCGTGGACCGCTTGTTACGGGCATGGTGTGCAATCTCTCCCAGCGGTGCCATGTGGAAGCAATTCTGGCTTTGGCCTGAAGAGAAAAGACTGTGATTGAGAACGGTGTTTGGTTGCAATGCTAACAAGCTGAGGTTGTATGTAAATACTTCTGATTTGTTGTCCAATGCAAACTGACAGCGAAACTCTGGGGTTCGCCTCAGGTAGACTTTTATAACCTTGGCATTTTAGTCGCAGGGAAGGCCAGGAAATGCAATCAGGCTAACATAAACCAAAGCATACATTTTATTGTTTATGTAACAATATTCATGAGCTAACTCATATGCCATGTGTACAATCCTGTCTCTTTATATATATCAATCATGAGTATATATGTGGCAAATCACACAGATTTGGTCGTTTAATGACTTTATAAATGATATTATTTGTCTAAATAAATAAATACATGTTTTAAAGAGGCCAATGCCTTTATTGACTCTTATTAAAGAAATAGTTCACCCAAAAAATTAAAATTCTGTCAGAATTTTTTCATCGTCATTTAAACCTGTATGAGTTTTTTCCTGATGAACATAAAAGAAGATATTTTGATAAATGATGGTAAGCACACAGCTGATGGCACCCATTGACTTCCACAGTAGGAAAAACAAATATGATGGAATTCAATGAGTACCATCAACTGTGTGTGCTTACCATTTAATAAAATATATTTTCATCATTTATCACAGTACTTTCATTATATTTGTTATCCTACTATGGAAGTCAATGGTTACAAGCTGTGTGCTTTTACCATCATTTATCAAAATATTTTCTTTTGTGTTCATCAGAAAAAAGAAATTCATACAGATTAAAAACAACATGAGGATGAGAAAATAATAACAACATTTTCATTTTTGGGTGAACTGTCTCTTTAATGGTATGCCATACATCCATTATCGCGTGATGAAAATTATCATTCGTGTTTCGCACATCTGGAATAACAGGCTTACAGTTACCTCTCAGCAAGTTTTTAACGGACCCAGTAAATGTTATCGCTGCGTTTCAGAAGTTCACGACCAATGGCATGAAGTGGTTTAACCAGTATGACAGGAAACTCCTGTAATGGTTTCCTTTGCTAAAATATAGATTTGAGTCTGTCAACAGTCTTAACTGTTAGCACACATGACTGTTTTAACTCTCAGATTGACGCCCAGAAAGTAAAACACACCATGTGTAAGAAAACTAAATGCGAACGTGTATCGATTTATATTTGCAGAACTGGAATGCTGCTTATATCATTTGACGTAAAATCTGATTAGTCGATTTCTCTCGCAAGGCTTATGGAAAATGATCGTTGTAGCTGCCTCACTTAATTTGTTTGTGCAATCTAGACTCATAACGCAAGATAAACAGCGCGAGGTGAGCAATCAAATTAAGTCAAGCAATTTAAACAAACAAGACGACGTTCATATTGCTTAATAAACCATTTGTGTAAGCCAGCCTCGTGAAGCTTCAGTAAAACGTGCAATGTAAGTTGTTTACACTTGCTCGTGTTGTACGTCAATCTTTCTCTTCTGTGTAATATTTACGATTTAAATTTCATCATCTCATGAAACAGGTTATGTTATGGGTCGAGAACGTAACGCACCTGCACTCTTGTCTGAACAAGTTTGTGTTATCTAGCTTTGCACTTTAACAAACTTTTTATCCAAAGTGACTTGGAGTACATTAATTGCAGGGACAGTCTCCCCGGACCAGCGCATGGTTGCTCAGCTCAAGGGCGAGCTGGTGATAAAGAAAGATTGTGATCTAAATAACTCTCCAGGTCCTTTTCCATCCCAGCCCGGGATTAAAACTGCAACGTGGGCGTAAAATGACAGACGCCATTCTAATCTAACACTAAATTTATGAATATTTACTTTTTTAAAGGGATAGTTCAACCAAAAATGAAAATTCTGTTATCATTTATTCACCCTAAACCTGTACAACTTTCTTTTAAATAAATGATGATAAGCACACAATTGATGGTACCCACTGACTGCCATAGGATTTGTTTATTCTACTATGGAGGTCAATGGGTACCATCAACTGTGTGCTTACCATAATTTATCGAAATATCTTCTTTTATGTTCAACGTGAGAAAGAAACTCATACAGGTTTAAAACAACATGAGGGTGAGTAAATAATGACAGAAATTTTATTTTTGGGTGAACTATCCCTTTAAATCCAAGGTTCTGTGCTACCAGCATGGTGGTTTTTATGGACGTTATTGCAAGATGGTACCTTGCTCCTTAGTGATGTACAATGGCACTACCATGGTATTGTTAAAAATACCTCAGATTACCGTGTAAACACTATAATTTAGTACTAAATAGTAGTTTAGTTCCATCATAGTACGTGTTTGTAAGGTTAGACAGGTCATTGTGTAGTTATGTATCTACTCCCTGCAGCATGACAAACTTACATGACCTTGTACATGACGTCAGGCAGTAAATTTATCTTACCATATTCTGTTTCATCTGCCTTTGTACGTTAAAGAAAAATTTCATAAAAAATACAGAAAATGTTCTCACCATCATGTCATCCAAGATGTTAATGTTTTTCTTTGTTCAGTCGAGAAGAAAGTCAGACGTTTTTGGAGGAAAACATTCCAGGATTTTTCTCCATATAGTAGACTTTAGTGGACCTCAACACTTTACAGTTTTAATGCTGTTTAAAATTGCGGTTTCAATGCAACTTCAAAGGGCTCTAAACGATCCCAACTGAGGCATAAAGGTCTTATCTAGCATTTTTACAAAAAAAGCATTTTTAAACCACAACTTCCAGTACATTCTGCGTCACGTGAACTTACGTATTACGTCCAATGGTCACACATTACATATGTAAAATGCACACTTGTGGACCATTAAAAAAAATTTACTGACACAAGGATATTAATTAGTATCATTCCACGTACAACAAAGTTGGAAGTGTCCTCTTTCTCCACACTTTTAAACATTGGAGCGGTAGTTTCGAGTGACCTTTCGACGCGATTATGTAATACGTAACGTCACGCTGGCATGTCACATGGCTAGTGCAAGACGAGAGGTTGTGCTTTAAAATGATGATTGTTTTGCTAGCTAAGACCCTTATGCTTTTTTTGGGAATGCTAAGAGCCCTTTGAAGCTGCATTGAAACTGCAATTTTAAACTGCATTAAAACTGTAAACTGTTGAAGTCAATAGAGTGCACCATATGGAGAAAAATCCTGAAATGTTTTCCTCAAAAAAATTAATTTCTTCTCGACTGAACAAAAAAAGACATGAACATCTTTGAATGACATGGGTGTGAGTAAAATCTGAATTTTATTTATAAAAGTGAAGTAATCCTTTAAAGAGCACCTATTTTGTTGCTAAAAAACAATGTTATTTTGTGTATTTGGTATAATACAATGTGTTCACGTGATTTATGGTTAAAAACACATTATTTTTCACATACCGTACATTTTTGTAGCTCCAGATTTCACTCTCTTCCTGAAACGCACGGATTTGAAAAGCCCTGATTGGCCAGCTAATCTGTACATTGTGATTGGTCTGAATACCTCTGACGTCAGTCGGAAATGTGACGCTCCTTACCCTGTTTGAAAGATTCAGTCACAATGCAATGCATACAGGAGTTAACTTACAGGCTGTGAGTCCGAAGCGAGAGGAATTATGATAATGTCGGTCTTGTCTACATCATCAATCCCAGGAAGTAAACTGTTGCCTACAATCCGTGTGTTTGTTGTAGTCCAAGAAAAGAGATTTACGTTTGAGACGATAACTCGCATCATCGTTTACTGTGGGGTTTGTACCTGCATATCATTAACTTGTACTAATACACACCTGCACACCAAAGGAAATGTAAAAACGTGAATCGGACAATAGGTGCTCTTTAATACAAACTTGCATTATCGGGTCATCTACTGGTGATTCATCTTCATATCTGTCTGTAAGCATTGCGTCTAACCGGTTACTGTTTACAGTGTCACACTTTAGTCACAGATATGCATACTGTGATGGAGTATGTGAGGACACGAGGGCTGTGGGAAAATACCAGCGTAATGTGAGCCTTTAAGGCTGAAAAAACAAACTGCTTGTAAAGTTCACATTTTTTCCATTTCTCACCAGGTGACTTAAGGATTGCTTTCTCTCTCACTCGCTCTTTCGGTTCACAGGTTGAAATCTCTCATTCTTTGCTCTTTAAACAGGAACTTGTTATGTTCTCAGCCAATTAAAGGCTGTTTTCAGTTACACACAGGATGTCTGCGTTGACATATTTAAACAACATCAGTGTTTCATAAGTGTCTGTGAAAATAAATGGCTTGTGAGTTTGGCATTTGACACGATAGCCTCCCGTGGAGATCAGCTTAGTTTCGATGCTATTTATACAGTAAAAGTTCTTCTTACCATTTTTAAAACCCACTCATGCTGTTTATCTAAAGACTCGCATTTTTATCTCTCGCTTGCATAACCAATGCCTTTGGGGCAGTTTCCTGGACAGGTCTTCGATTAATCCAGGACTAGGCCTTAGGTATATTAGGACATTTAAGTAGTTTTAACAAACAAAACATAGAGACAAAACAATGGCACTTTAGTCTGGGCACTAAATTAAGGCAGCTCAAAAATGCATTTTAGTCTGGCAGATAAGCCCTTTCTAGGAAACCGCCCTTTATGTTTTACATAATAATGAAGAGCCCCAAAACTTCACTTTCTTCAGTTTTAAAACAGCTGTATTTCATCTTTAAATGTTCTGATTTGACATATGAGTCGGTATGCGTGTGTCTCAGCAGATGTAATCTGATGTTGGCGCCACCTGTCAGATCTGATTGTGTGTCCTGCAGGGAGCTTTCAGGGTTAAATTAACCTTGACCAGTTACTTAAAGTGACCTTCAGCTCGGCTTGTCTTTGTTTCAGGGTCCTTGCATCAACAAAGACTCGAGTGAGTTGTTTACCGTCACAATCAAACAAATGGTCAGTGTAACCACCCTGACTAGACTTCTAATGCGTTAAGATGATGCTGAGGTCTGTAGGGCTCTTGCTTGAACAATGGAAAAACCTTAAAGGGACAGGTCACCCAAAAATAAAAATTATGTTGTCACCCATATATTTATTTACTCACTCTCATTTCATTTTTTTTGTTCATTAACTGAAAGTGAATGGTGACTTTTAACACTATAAAGTTACCATTAGATCCAATTAAAGTCATATGACTTGCGTGCTATATAATCCATAGTGCAAGTTTACTTACTTGTTTATGCAAATAGTAATGGAGGTGAGTCATTTGCATATGTTTCACAACGGATCTTGCACAGTGAATGAAATAATGATTTGATTCATTCTTTATAATCTTTGAGAACTCTTTAATATTCAAGATTTTCAAACATATATAGATGAAAAAGATGCAAATCCACTTTTGGTTTGTTGAAGACTCATTTTGTGCTTTGTGGATTTGTGCTTTTGATAACACATTTATGAGGTGTAGATGATACCAGCAGCACATGTAAAAGATATTTTGAGTTTCTGTAAATGATTTATGGGATACTTGTCATATAATAGATGCTTAAAAGTATGCTAATTGTGAGGATGGTACTGCTGGATCAGAATTGGACTTGATCCTTTGCTTGAGGGCACAATCGTGATAGGTATATTGGAAGATGATCCCATCAGCTCTCCTGTTCAAAAGTTTCACAATCTGGATTTGAAGCTGATATCAGCCTGCAATCATTTTTCATTCATCCAACCTGAATATCTTGGCTCTAAGGTTACTTGATAAGGAGAGAAATTGGCTCAGAAATAACATTTCTCTTATCTTTTTCTCTCTTACTTCACCCTAATGTCAATATGAACCCATATAATTTTCTTTCTTTTATGAAACGCAGAAGGTGATATTTTGCAGAAGCTTAAGCTGTTCTTCTTCATACAACAAATATGCAGACAGTGACATAAACACCCGTACATACAGAAGGTTTGCCTCACATTTAAGTTGTTATTTGCTGATAACAGAGAACACAATCAGCTAATGTTTGCTAGTCAGCTGAATCAAACCTGATATGATTTAATTACAAGCCTTGGGCCTAACCATTTGGCTACCACAATGAAAACCGATATTAATAGCATTTTTCAATCTATTACTACTGTATTTTACTCTGCATCGTAAGATATGTTATATACACTCACCTAAAGGATTATTAGGAACCCCATACTAATACTGTGTTTGACTGCCTTTCACCTTCAGAACTGCCTTAATTCTACGTGGCATTGATTCAACAAGGTGCTGAAACATTCTTTAGAAATGTTGGCCCATATTGATAGGATAGCATCTTGCAGATGATGGAGATTTGTGAGATGCACATCCAGGGCACGAAGCTCCCATTCCACAATATCCCAAAGATGCTTTATTGGGTTGAGATCTGATGACTGTGGGGGCCATTTTAGTACAGTGAACTCATTGTCATGTTCAAGAAACCAATTTGAAATTTTTTGAGCTTTGTGACATGGTGCATTATCCTGCTGGAAGTATAGCCATCAGAGGATGGGTACATGGTGGTCATAAAGGGATAGACATGGTCAGAAACAATGCTCAAGTAGGCCGTGGCATTTAAACGATGCCCAATTGGCACTAAGGGGCCTAAAGTGTGCCAAGAAAACATCTCCCACACCATTACACCACCACCAACAGCCTGTACAGGGGTAACAAGGCATGATGGATCCATGTTCTCATTCTTTTTACGCCAAATTCTGACTCTACCATCTGAATGTTTCAACAGAAATCGAGACTCATCAGACCAGGCAACATTTTTCCAGTCTTCAACTGTCCAATTTTGGTAAGCTTGTGCAAATTGTAGCCTCTTTTTCCAATTTGTAGTGGAGATGAGTGGTACCCGGTGGGGTCTTCTGCTGTTGTTGCCCATGCGCCTCAAGGTTGTGTGTGTTGTGGCTTCACAAATGCTTTGCTGCATACCTCAGTTGTAACAAGTGGTTATTTCAGTCAAAGTTGCTCTTCTATCAGCTTGAATCAGTCGGCCCATTCTCCTCTGACCTCTAGCATCAACAAGGCATTTTCGCCCACAGAACTGCCGCATACTGGATGTTTTTCACTTTTCACACCATTCTTTGTAAACCCTAGAAATGGATGTATGTGAAAATCCCAGTAACTGAGCAGATTGTGAAATAGCAACTGCCATGGGATTGGTTGATTAAATAATTGCATTAATGAGAAATTGAACAGGCGTTTTCAATCCTACTTAGTCCAGAATAGCAGAATCCGAGGTGCATGGTCGCCCCGAGCATCAACTTGAAAATATCATGACAGCAAAGGCGTGAGCACCAGTCGGCTAAATCACCTTTTATTTCCAAAAGCTTTGCTTCTATATGTACTTTTATTGTTTCAATGTGATGACCTGCTGTCAGTAAATGTGAATATTGAATCTTGGCAACATTTATGAAATTGAAGATATATATATACAATGTTCTGCCCTCAAGGAAATTTTATTATGGCAGAATGTGGATACCTAGCATCATAGTGTTAAAGAAATACGTGTGCCAAATGTTTATAACCATTTGTGCGATCACTTATATTGTTGAGAAACACGAGGCTGAAAATAGAATATATCATAGTGCCCATAACCAAGGCAAAGAGGCTGTTGCGTTTCAGACATTTGTTTTATTTGGTCAGGTTGTAAGTGGTAATGATAAAAAAATAAAATTATCCCATGTTCCCTAGAGGTTGCCAAAGCTACAGCGGTAAAAGACGTGGCCATTATGAGGAACTGAGTGTACTGCGCGGGTGGTTGGTTAAAAGCAAGCAGCGCCACGACAGAGCTTGATGTCTTGTAGGCTTCTGCGATTCATCTTTTCCTACTGGGTAATCAGAGACGAACCGGCCGCAACACTGGGTGACCTGCAACTGAACCTGAGTGGCTGACAGATCTCAGTAACAAAAGCTTTCATTTAGGGCTTTTAATGTATTTCATTCCTGACCACAAATGGATCGTCCTGCAGGATCAAGTGATGTCGAATTGATGTTTAGTCCCTGTGTGTGTGAAGGGATTAGACCGGGAGCCGTGCTATAGCCATGAAAGAAATATCTTTATGAGCCTTCTACATGTCTGACTGTTAACCTTGTTTGGTGGAAAGGTCATTGAAAGGAATATAGAAAGTCTTGAGAAGAATCAAGATTGGCGAGTAGCCTAAAGTCTTTTTCATTTGTTTTCCTTTTAAAGTAGACTTTAAAACACTTAAGATAAAAGCCATCTCATTTGTAATTGTTTTCTTTTCAATATATTTGGATCTGTCTGTCTAGGGTGCATCAGCATAATTCAGGTTGTTTCCTGTTCATGTCAAAAGTGTCATTGCAGCAGTGTCCATATAAACGCCTTCACACGTGCCTTAGCCAAGATTTTTTGCCCAATAGATCATGGTTGGCAAACGTATGAGGGCTCTGGAAGGTCATTCTTTCTGACTCCACCAATGCCAGAGGACTGCTGCCAAGACTTGGTGATACAGTCTCAGCAAAGCTCAGCAGTGAGCTCTTTCCTCATGCAAATCCTACCCACTGCACATTAGCATGTTACAGTATACTCTGCCACTTCAGCGAGGCCGACGAAAAAGTGAGGTTTGACAATGTAACCAAAGCCCACCACAGAGAGGATGTGCTCAGTTCAGCACGGGGTTCGCTCCCCGATGGCCCCTCAAGATCAAAGCGTGCATCCTGTTCACCTTGCATGTGAAATCAGCTGCGGGCCCAGACCAAACCCCTGGTGGACACCTTGGCTCTGGACAGCCGTTATGATTGGCTACGGCTCAAGCCAGGTCAGCAGGAGAGAACTGAATTTACAGACTTTGAGTAGGTCTTTGTGTCATTTGGCCCAACAACCAGCCAAAGGCCACATTTCAAGGATGCATACGTCTGTGTTAAAGTGTGCTTTCTTTTGAGTTGGGAATAAGGAAGAATTTCACTAGATTAGGCTTAAACTGTAAAACTAAGCAGTGTAATAAATTATATTTAGTTGAGACCTTATTTCTTGCAGTACTTTAACCAGTCTATCATTTAATTGAAACGCACTTCTATTTTGTTCTGTTTAGTAAAGTTAATTAGACGGCTATTTTAGCTAATGTACTTAAATAAGGGTGAACACTTGCGTACATGTTTGCCAGTTTTTAAAGATGACTGAAACACTTAATCACAAATTACTCGAAAAGGAGTTGACAGATCAAATGATTTATATTAGTGAACTGGAAAATGTTACATTATTGGTGAATTTTTTTAAATATTGGTTTATATCTCACGCTTCCTCTTTTTTTTAATTAGAAGAGATCTAAAAGGGGATAGTTAACCCCAAAATATTTTCTCATTCTCGTGTTGAACCTGTATGAATGAATTTTTTTTCTGATGAACACACAAAAAAAAGATATTTTGATAAATGATGGTAAGCACACAGTTGATGGTACCCATTAAAATCTATCGTATTTGTTTTTCCTACTATGGAATTCAATGGTTACAATCATACCATCATTTATCAAAATATCTTATTTTGTGCCGATGAAAAAATGATGACAGAATTTTAAATTTTGAGTGAACTATCCCTTTAATGTCACAAACTAAACTTAGATTTGCAAAGTCTTCCCTAAGAAAACAATATTATGGAAGTATGAATTACATTATTGTATAGCTCCATACTCTTAATGTATTTCAACAGCTGTTTCAAAAACATTTAATTGATACTTAACCTAACAAATAAATCATTGACCTCATTTAGTATGAGAACCACCCCTCTGGTCTGTACACTTTGTATATTGCCTTAAGTTTGTATACTCAAGTGCCGAATTTTCCAGGCTGTTTTAAGTGGGAACCTGAAATGTTTAGCATGCTGAAGTATTTATGGAAGACACACCTGAGCTTTGCTGTCCCAAGGCACCAATAATAATAAACTCTTGAAAAGGGAGGTTATGATGGAAGTCTGCATTTTCATTGAGAGGAAAAATTGTTAATTAGACACAGCTGAATAGACCCCACCACCCGCATACACAGCCCATAATCCAATCCTGGCTTATAAACATCGCTGGCAGTTCCTGCACCATCTTCCTGGGTGGCCGCTCGGACAGTCTGTGAGAAGGATTGAGGCGTAAAAGAGCAAAGCTGTTTTTCTTGGGTTCTGGGTGCAGACACACAGCGTTCTCACCCCCAAATAAAAGCTGCGGTCCAGTAGATTTCCGGTCAAATGAAAAGCATTTCGGGAATGTTTGGTTTTGATTTAATAGGGACTTTTTAATCAAGTTGCTCGTCCGGTGTAACGCACAACTCACAAGTCAAACTCGGGCACATCTCGCCCTGCTGGCAAACAGATGCGTTTGATGTTTGTTTAAATTCTCGTAGGTCAAAGCTGTCGGGGTTTTTTGCTGTCAGTTCTGGTCATGTTGAATAAGGGCGTATTTACCGAACGTCTCTTCAGAGACGTGAGGTTGGTTTTGGTGTTTAGCGGCGATCCAAGGACCCCGTTCAGCTCGCAGACGGTGACTTGAAACTCTGAAGTGCTTTACTTTAGACCACTTCTGCTGTGGCTGTAAGTTATGATATCATGCTGAGAGGGCATATTTTTAGTCTGTTTCATGCAAGTTTTCCCACTCTGGGAGAAAAACACTGCGTGTACATGAATAACGCAGCATTGCTTTATACACTGACTGGGTGGTCAAAGATTTTCTTCAAATATTTATGTCAGGGTATTTCTGTCCTAATGCAAACTTGTCCTATAATAAATGTTAATGGTTTCAGATGTATGTTTTTCATACAGCCCTGACAAGTTTTAGCAATATTAGAAACGTTGATTATATCACTTCAATGACTGTACATCATCACAATAAAACCATTTCAAGTGACATCAATTATGTGGCATAACAGGGAATGTGCTTTTGTGTTTATATAAATGGCCCCAAACACATTCATTAGTGTCAAGGTCAAACATCTGTTTTGTGTACCCTGCATAGCATCTCATAAGACCTGGAGAAAGCTATTCATCTTCACTTAAAGGGACACGACTGAATGTACACAAAGAAACAAATTCACTTTTATGCCACAGAATCAATGTCAGTTGAAATTTCATGGGCACTTTTATATAATTATAATTTCATATTGTCCAGTTGAGTACACAACAAAAACATACAATAAAACATAAGAGACTCTTAGACAGACGAAGAGCGATGACATCATTCTGAAAATATGACTTTGATTTATGGAATACTGAAAAATAAATATGATGGCAACCTGCGGACACAACTATAAGACATTTTGGTATTACATTGTCAACTATAATCTAATTGTGAAATATTTTCATCTGTATAATTACATAGCTTTAGCAAGGTACCTGTCAAAGCTAACCAATCTAACTCTGATCATTTAGGGAAAACTTTTACCATCGTCAGAGAGGATGCACATTTCAAATCAAGATTATTAATGCAGGTGGCTTATTTTAAATTGATTCTTACCACAGCACTGCCCAAAGATCACATAACACACACAGTTTCTGCTAATCTCAGATAATCTTGGGTACCTATAGAGTAGTATTTCATCCTTCATATGTATATAAAGTCTTTTGTGTTGTCAGATTTACAAAAGACAGAACAGTCTTTCAGTTTTTTCCGAAAAGAAGCGTATGGTGGGAGGAGATAAAGAGCTTTGAGTACAGCAAAGCTATATGTTCCTGTTGTTTACATTATATGCACTTATGCGCCAATTGCAAACAAAACACATTTTTATTTATTTACAGCCTGTGGTTCCGACTCCTTATTTACAGCCTGTGGGTTTGCCTTTAAAAAGGGTATTTTAACATAGGAACCGCTCCATCACTCAGTTGTAAACGATTGGCAAATCCGGCGGGGCCTTGTTTGTAAAGCAAACGTCTTTTTACACCTGAAACATGAACACATGCTATATTGCACACCATAAACACATCGAAGCTTTGAAAACACATTAAAACAGGACCTTTAAGACAAGCTTACTTGGAAAGCTTAATAAGGTTTTCTTCCGTCTATGTCCAAAAACACACTTCTTTTCGTTTGTTGATTCTTGATATATATAACAAAGTTTTTGTGTGCAGTGATGCTTGTAACTTCTACTCAAAGGAACAATGCTAATGATGAGCATCCTCACTCTTAATTGACGTGTGGGTGTGGTTTATTTGGGGAAGTGCCCATAAAGAGAACAAGGGGTCCATGCTACGTAACAGTAAACCATGTTCAAAAAAATAAAATAAAAAAAACGAGTAAGTTCTGTCAGACGCTCAACTGCTTTTTTTAACACTTTGGAAGAGAAATACGTTAATGCTTCCCATTTACTTTTAACTCTTTCGCCGCCATTGACGAGATAACTCGTCAATTAAAAGAAAACGCTTCCCTGCCAATGACGAGAATTTCCGGCTTTCCGCAATACCGCTATTATCCACCACTTCCGCAACTTATACAACACGGAAGTAGCGCCTCACGTGAAAGAGAAAGAACTCCGTGTATGTTTTAAAGATCGCTCTTGCATCTGATCTCTTATCAAAAGTCCTTCACAAAAATGCAATTATCTCAGCTTTTTGCTCAAAATTGGGTGTTTTTGAAGAAACCTACCCATATTTGAGAGGTGATAGAAAGAGAACTAATGAAGGTAGGATGAAAGTTTTTTTTTTTTTTTGAAAGCAGAGGGTCTGTGTTTTTCCATTTGATATATTGTATGTTTATATATTAAAAGAAGAACATTTTCGGGAAGGCATTAAACTTTTGTGAAAATCATGAAAAATGCTGGTGCTGGCTGGCAACTTTTTTTAAAAACGCTGGCGGGGAAAGAGTTAATGGGTGACGTAATGCGTTTCCGAACTAAATTGTGGATCCATCGGCGCCGCGTCAGTGCCGTTGCTTGCGGCAGAAGTTGAACATTTCTCAACTTTTCAAGCGGCAACGCGTGCGTCAGCCAATCAGATCGCCTTATGCAAATAACCAAGGCAGAGCCAGCCAATGACATTTATGGAAGACCGGAGCATAGGTTGCGGCCACTGTAATTGGCTTTTGGCCACGCTTCAGACAAGCCTTCCGTCAAGCGTTAACGCTTTCACCCCGTGTGAATGTACCGTAACTGTGTTAATAAATCCGAATGCATGAAATACCATTCCCCCCTTTTAATGTGCACCACAAAACCAGTCATAAGGATAATGTTTTTTTTAAATAGCTAAAACGAAAAAAATAAGCTTTCCACTGATATACGGCTTTGTGGATAGGGCAATATTTGGCCGAGATGCAACTTTTTGAAAATCTGGGGGTACTGAGGGTGCAACCCCCCCCCCCCCAAAAAAAATTGCCTTTAAAGTTGTCCAAAAGTCCTTCGCAACTGCATCCACTTACAAAAATAAAGGTTTGATATATTTACAGTAGAAAATGTATAAAATGTCCTCTAACGTAATATCCTAAAGATTTTTGGCATAAAAGAAAAAACTATAATTTTGACCCATGCAATGGTACTGTATTGTTGTACTGGCTATTGCTACAAATATATCAGTGCGACTTAATGGTCTGGTGATCCATGGTCACAAATGTGTCTTGTGTTTTATGGTGTGGCCATTCATGTTTTTAATTGATTTAACCTTTCCAGAGGTGCTCCGTATTCACCCTGTTCTGCTATTGATTCGCTCACAAACTGTGGGGTGGATGAAATGAATCCAAAAGATGATCTGCTTTGATTCCCTTCCAAATCCATATCCCACAAAAACATTAAAGTTTAAAGAAAGATTTATGAAACCGATGGTGAACTTAAGAGGAAATGCATCTACCGCTTTATCTTTCATTAAAGCCGCTGTGTGGTGACTTTAAAGTGACAACGCTTGTTTGATGAGAATAATTGGGTCTATAACTGTGTGTGTGTAACCGGCTCAGATCATCAGCACAGCTTTGATAAGATTTTGCTGATTTATTGCTGTGTTTATAGAGCGCCACACAGATTTGCATTTTCCCTGGGAGATGCAGGATGTCAGTACTTCGAGCCACTAGTCTTTCCCCTCGCTCTTCCTCTATCCCAGGATGCATAAGTATCAGGCCTATCATGAAGATATTACTCCTGATTATTTTTTCATAAAATGCAAAAAGATCATTTTAAAGAAAGCTCTTTTTCATGTAGGCACAGTTCATAGGAACCAAAATTTACACAAAATAAATAAATAAATAATAGTCTTTGTGTGAGAAACAGATCAAAATGACAGAACTGAAAATACTGGTTGTGATTTATATGATCACACACATATATATGATTACATTGCTTAGAAAAATTCAGCAGAAATAAAACACCTCTCCGGTTACCTGTCCTCTCTCTTTCTGTAGTATGATAATGAATGATTAACTCAGTATCACGACTAGCTTGGGTGTTGTGCTGTAGACAACCAATCTGAATTTTTAGATATACGGAGACTACATACATGAGCTTAGTCCCATGAAAATAGGATGTATGCATACTGGCAGCGAATGCAAAGCATGCTCGCCATCTGTACAAGCAATGTCATTTTAATTTAGACTAGACGGGACCACCCGCTGATTTTCGGTGATTGCCCGGGGCTGTTTCCCTATAGTAGCTGGGGGAGGATTTATTTGTGCATGGTTTTATGTAGATAGTCATTTTCCCTTCGACAATACCTTAAAGTTTTCTTCGACAATACCTAAAAGGTCCTGCATTTGCATGGGATTGACATAATTAGCTAATCCTTCTTTCTGACCTAATGCCTAAACTGTCTAGTCTGTGATTAGTTTGAGGGGTTGGGGCGAAGGATCTTTTAACCCTGCAGAACCCAAGAAGATTTTGGATAGCAGCAATTAACATTGGCCAAATTTGACCCCATGGGTCCTTTTTTTCATTTTGGGAACGTCTTTAAAATAATGTTTTTCCAATATATAGTGTACATTTGAGTCTTGTTACTATAATTTCCTCATTTAAGGAAAAATAAGACAATTAGGTATCCTCGATTCAGATGGCTAAGTAAACGGTTATTAGATGGATGTCTAATAGTGACATTCGTTCTCATAAGTAACCAATTCCATCTGTTTTAAGCAGCTTGTCCCATCACTTGTCTCTTCTGTTATGCCCTATTAAAATGATAGAGATTGAATGTGATGTCTCATCTGTCAATCAAACAAAGTCCCATCGCTGTCTTACATGAGAATAAGGATTAATGAATATCACTCCTTTTCTTCTTCTTCTTTCTTTTTCCCAAGCTTATCCCAGCTGTGGTGGAAAGACTGAGCATGTGTGTGTGTGTGTGTGTGTGTGTGTGTGTGTGTGTGTGTGTGTGTGTGTGTGTGTGTGTGTGTGTGTGTGTGTGTGTGTGTGTGTGTGTGTGTGTGTGTGTGTGTGTGTTGGGCTCTGGTGAACAGTGAGAGGGGTGAGGTTATACTCACTCCATCAGGACTCCCTATAGAGATTAGAATTTAAGCCACAGGTAGCTATTAAATTCCTGCAGGAGCTTGAAAGAGTAATTTAAGAGGCAGAAATGGAGGTTTTACTGGAGGTACCTGTTCATTTTATCAATGAAGGAATGTGTTACTGCACACTTTGAGTACATTTGAGAGTCTTATTCGTTTGTGTCTTATATGACTGGTCAAATATTTTGGTAAAATGTTTCGCTGTAGTTGTGTGACACACCAATAACTGTCAGGCTTTCAGTGTGACGGGTTAAACCCCACAAATATACGTGGTTAGTGTAGGATTTCCGGTAGCTGACTCTACACAGCTTAAATTTGCTTACCTGTTGTACCTGTTTTGGTTACCTAACACCTGTTGTCACTGAAATCTCTTTTCTGTTGAAGGTCAAAGTTCACAGATTAAAACTGTAAGAGGTGTAACAGGTTGCATAAGACTCTTTGACATTTCTATCCGGTTCCTTGTGACAGCTACCAACTGAAATACCAACAGAGAGACTCAAACAAACAATTGAGTAAATTAGGAGACGATTTGTCTTGTGAATGTGTGTTTGTTGCTTTGCGGCATTAGCATTTGCATTTAACAAACAGTTCTGCCTCCGCTTCCTTATTTTCCTAGTCATTTAAAGGCCTACTGAACTGCAATGAATTGCACAGCTTTATTCAACTATGTAATTTCAACTGAAACAGGAAGTGAGGAAGAGACATGAAAGCCCCATTTATGGAAACCTGCAAGGTTAGCATAAAACACCTAATGCTGCAATACACAGGAAAGGAGACCAGAGGTAGTTTTTATAACAAACAGAATAAAATGTAATCTTAAATTCTGGCAAGAAATTGTAAAATGTAAAACGCCCCCAACAAATGACACTGACCATTACGGGTATGGCACAATACTGAAGGTTGTATTCTACCTAATTATAGGATTTCTGGGACATCTTGAGTGGCTCCTTCACTTTTTAAAATAGCCTCTGATACCTACATAGAAGGTATGTGGCTTTATGAATTGCAATACAAAATGAGGCCAATACAAATATTTGCCCTCAGAATGAAATGGTCTACATACCTAATTTGAAAGGTTCTTGAATAATAATGTTGAGCTCTGCTTTGATTGGCTGTTTCTCAGAGCAGCTCTTTTGAGTAGCTCTGTGTGTGTGCAAATAGACCTTATGCTTGAGCATGTAAAAATGAAGATACAGAATTTGATGAATAATAAATTGTTTGGAGATTGTTAATGGACATTTCTGAATTTTTTTTTACAAAACGTAACTGTAACGTCAATAGTAGAACTTCCGCCTAAACGCTAGCATATAGCATTAACTAGCATATAGCGCTAACTCATCAGTCACAAGTTTGTTTTTAGCATTGTAACAACCTTGTACATAATTTAATGTGTAATTTAATGTTGGGGGCGTACATCTTGACTGTAATGTCACAGTTGATGTTGAGATTGGTCTGTTTTCCACCGGTCTTTTGCATGCACACGGTTTACATTAGAATGAGAAAACAATCGTGTTTGAGACTCACAATATCCCTGCTGAAAAAAACAATAAAACCATTAGAGAAAATTCTAATGGTTTCCATTAAAATACCAATAGGAACCATTAGCTTTTACCATTAAATCCACTACACTGTAGTGTGTTTTGAGCCATTTTCCATTAGAACCAATACAATTCCCAATAAAACCAATAAAACCATTAGAATTTTCTGTAATGGTTTTATTGTTTTTTTCAGCAGGGATATCATTACCATGTACAGAACTCTTATTATTCATCTATGCCTAGATAAATACAGTTTTACATTATATGGTATCTTTGAGACCTAGTCCACATGGACACAGGTAATTTTATAACCTGAGTTTTTTCTCCAAAAAAATCCCGTCCACACGTGCTCGGTTTAAAATAAATCTCTGTCCACATGAAAAAGCAAAAACACGCTATCAAGAGCTGTCAAGAGCGTGCCACACCAGCAGGCGGCTATATAACCCAAATCTTAAAGCCACCTTGGCCTATCAGAAGCCTAACAAAAGTGACGTTGCAAGGCAAAAACCCCAGTTTTACTGTCTACACAACAACACTGCAACCGCTGTTTCTTAAAATCCTCACCCTGGCAGGGGTTTTCAAAAATGTTTGGTTTCAGTGCCCTTATACTGCGTTTCCGTGGGAACAAACAGTCGAAACGCATAAAAAAGTCACGGTTATAAAAAATAAGTCATTGATCCATACTTGTGGAAAGAAGAGAGTAAATTTTGGATGCTTATATCGTCTAAATACATGTTTTGTCAATGTTTTAGTGGACACTTGTTTATAGATATCCTTAAAGAGATATATCAGCAAAAACTGAAAATTACCCCAGGATTTACTCTCCCTGAAGCCATCCGAGATACATTTGTGAGTTAATTAAGTAAATGTTTTGGCTCTCTTCCAAGCTTTATAACGGGTCCGTGACTTTCAAGTCCAAAAAAGTCCATCAATCTTTTAAAAGAAGTAATCCACACAGCACCAAGGGGTTAATACAAGCCTTCTGAGGACAATTAATACGACTTTGTAAGAAAAATATTGATTTTAAAACTTTATAAACTCTTAATTTAAGTATATTCTTATCAAAAGCCAAAAAATGATTTCATGGAAACTTTATGTGTCCTGAATTACACAAATGCAATACAGAAACACTGTAAGTAACAATTATTGGCTCTGCTTTAGCTGAACAGACATTTACTGTAGGTTTAGAGAATATTTGGTTACATCCAAATCCACCCAAATGAATGTAAGATCATTTTAGACTTTATAGACTCACAAGTGAGTTAAGTCATTTGTTAAGTTAACAAATCTGTCATGGCTTTCTTAGATTATCCAAGTTTCAAGTTTATTTATCTTATCTAAACCTTTTCTTTTAAGAGCTGATGTCAGATCAGGTTTTAGAAGCAGTGACGTGCTCAGTTAATCCACATTTAGATGAGTCAGCACTGCAGCTTTGGTCCAGACTCCAGTCATCTTCTGGGGGGTCTGTTTTTTGCGGTCCTTCGTGATCTGAAACGCGTGACTTGAAAGACTTGGACATTACCGTAATTCAGCTCTTAAGCTGTTTGTTTCAAATGTCCTAGAACAATTCCCCAGTTTAAATGTTTAATGAAAGTTCGCTGTACAAACATCACATTTATATTTAAACATGCATTTATATTAAATCTAACTGTGGACCTTTCCATAAAACCAAGACCACATTGTTGAATCTGGCCTGAATTTCTTTGAAACAGACTATACATTTGTTTAGGACAGACTATACAGTGCAGACAGATTCATCTTTAACATTCATCTTCATTCAGCGTTTCATCCAAGAAGGAAAATGCTGTCTCCTCATGTCAATAGGAAAAGATTTTGTGGAATATCCCTGTAAGCAGTACTGTCAAGCATTTTCGGGAAAATGCTCCTTTAACTTACATAACTCATGGGACTATAATATATTTAAAATTCAAATATTAGTACACCATCCGAGATATATTCAGGACATATATGGCATTATTCTCGCTTTGCAAATTTGTATTGAAGTGAGAAAAATAGCTTGAAAAAATAAATCACGTAGTCTCTCATTCAGGTCTCATTATGGATTTTCAGGCTCTTACTGGACGATCCAACCAATATTTTAATGTGAAATGTTTTAACACGACTATGCTAACTCTGCACTATAAGAAAAAAGGTACAAGAAAGTACAAAGGTTGTCATTGGGGCAGTACATTTTCAAAATGTACAAGGTGTCCATGTGACAACTTTTGTCCATTTTTCTGAGAGTGCGTGACCTCACCCTGGTTTAATCTGTTTTATATAAACTTCATTCAGAAAGTTATAAGCCGAGTTCCAGCATTCATTTCTTTTTACATGACTGTCTGTCACTGTTTGTTGATAAGAACTCCATTAGTATAAAAAAACACAAAAAGTTGCTTCCACCCCGTGACTTTCGTCAGGCAGATTTGCGTATTGCCGCTGTGCTTCTCTGTACGCCCCATGTCACAAACACCACCACGCTTTATGCTTCCTGTTAGCTTCTTGTCACTTTCTGTCTTGCTTTCAAAGTCGCCCCCTGCACAGAAAAGAAGCTAAGGGTTCCTCGGGCTCCCAAACTTCGAAGTCTTCTCGTCTTTCTGTGATCATGTCTGTGGTCTGTTGAATGACGGGAGATGATGTAAACAATCTTTCAGCTGGCCTTGCCTCCCCACACTGACTGCACAGCAATATGAGTCATGCCGCTCGATGGCGATGGTCTGTCCAGTGATTCACTTTAACACTCGCACACATCACAACACACACATATCGCAATTCAGATTGGCTGAATACAGATTACAGGATGCTGATGAGGCATATTACACTCAAGTTTATAAAGCCTGATAGTAATTAACTCAGTCACGAACAGGACTCATATTTCATTTACGTATGACATACGAGGGGTTGGTGAGGTAATGGTCCCCATCTGAGGACAGAATTAATTTTTCTATCAGATCTGCTGTCTGAACCATAAATGGACCTTGAAATAGGATTGAATGAAAGATATTCAACGAAGATAAGTGCAAACCACAACTTATAACAGGGCTGAACCCTGTAAATCTCATTTTTATAGCTATTTATTACTTTTAACATGAAGCGTTTGCAATTCATCCTGCGCAGGGGCGTCTTCGTTTCTCGGTTTATTTATTGTTCTGTTTACTTATTGATTTATTCATTGAGGTTTAGTAAAGCATCCCTAAGACACATTACCAGACAAACAACCCTTAGAAGGAATAAAAATTGGCATTAAATAGACAATTGTTCAACCATTTAGCGAAAAGAGAGTAGCTATAAAATGAATGTGTAGGAAAGATCTTTGTTTTCTATGAAAACAAATCTGTAAAACAGACCATAGCAGTTTTTTCTTCTGAGATACACTTAGTCAGGATTTCTTGCACTGAAAAATTATAATTTACTTTTACATAACATTTTTCATCCTCTCTCTGACCTTTAGAATCAAACAAGCTGTTTTTGCTACTGTACCTTTAAAGGGATAGTTCGGCCAAAAATGATATTAAACCCATGATGACCCACCCCCAAGCTGTGCGAGTTGCATATGTCCATCGTTTTTCAGACAAACACATTTTCGGATATTTTAGAATGTATTTTAGATATGTAGATCTTTCAGTTGATTAAATGTAATTACGGGGTCCACGACCTTCAAGTCCAAAAAAAGTGCGTCCATCCTTCACAAATTAAATCCAAACGGCTCCAGGATGATAAACAAAGGTCTTCTGAGGGTAATCCGTGCGGTGTTGTTGTAGAAATATCCATATTTAAAACTTTATTAACGTAAATAACTACCTTCCGGTAGCGCCTCCATCTAAGACTCCTCTGTATTCAGGAGAGAGTATTAGCATAGTGTACGCACTTTTCTTAGTGACGTATGACAAATTCGGAGGGCGGGGCACAGAGCAGCAGCAGAGTAGCCTCCGTAGGCTTCTAAAATATCCGAAAATGTGTTTGTCTGAAAAACGATGGACATATGCAACTCGGATAGCTTGGGGGTGAGTAATCATGGGTTTAATATCATTTTTGGCCGAACTATCCCTTTAAGACTTTTACATGTAAATTACTTTAGTACTGTACTGTTATGATTTGCTAATCTTTGCATGCGAAATAATCATGGTCCCAGAGTTTCGATATACTGGATAGATATAGGTTTATGAACAGGCTTATGTCTATATAAATATTCCGAATGTACTAGGTATGCCCTTCACTGGCTATGTTTACATGCAAAATTTGGTCAATCCAACTAAATTTAATCTAATTGCAGGTTACAACAATACAGTTAACATGTACCTTAAACATGGCAATTTGATTAAAATGTATACATAATCCAAACCAAACATCTGCACAAGCGCACAGCAAGGGGGTTGCCAGATTCATGTATCATAACCAGCCCGAGAGACATTCAAAACTAGCCCAAAAGCATCCCAATGACTATTTACAGCCCAAATACCAATAACTAATAAACAAAATCCTTTCATCTTTAACCCATATCTGAACTCGAGAAAAGCAGAGGACTTGGCAATGCAGCGCACAAATCTTTTTGTCAAGTTTACACTTTATCTTTGGATAAGTACAAAGTCAAAGTTGAGTTGAAGAAAGTTTTTCTTAAGAAGTTTCAGATATGAAAACACAATGATTGAAAGGCACGACGCTATTTTATTGCTTTATGTAGCCTAATGTTATGAAAGTACATATGAACGCTCCACAATGTACTGCGCGTGACCCCATTACCATAATAATGTGTGTTGCCATTGCCTTGCTATTGCATGTTTCTGTGACAAGAATTGTGTGATGCGTAAAAAAGAAGTAAATGTAAGACTTAAGCACAATTGTTCTGCGCAGAAGATATTTTTGCATCTGATGAGAATATACTACATGCATACTTTTCTCTTGATGATCGGATCACAGATCGGACTACACCGCCCCTTTCAATACGATCAAAATTTTCATCCGATCGAACTCGATTGTATTAATTAAGGTGTTTGTATGAATGCTTCCAATTGAGCCATCAATAGGATTACAAACAGATTATTTGGTTGCATGTAAAAGTAACTACTGTAAAAAAAATTGTGAAATCAACAAATTTTTTGTTACTTTATTGCAAAACTAAGTTGTTTTAACTGCAATTTATTTCTTGTACTATAATGTCTTTTGACAAATGGTTTACCTTTGATTTGAAAAGAGCTTTATAACCCTTTTAATATCAACTATTATTACTGGAACCACAAATCTAATCTAAAATTTCCCTAAAAGGTCATTACTTTCGTCATGAGACCACCTAACCTGAACTCAAGGTCAAGGTAACTTCTGCAGACATTTCATGTGTGTGGCCATTGGCTTTACCCCTGGGAGCATCCCTAATCTCAGGCCTCTCTGTGTGGAGCCGAGCTGTGTCTACAAATACACTGGATTGCGTCTAATTAAGCCCTCAAATTCCTACATGGCTCATTTGATAGACCATTAAGTCACTTTTTCAATAAGTAAGAGACGTAGTGGGAGGGTGGAGGCGATGGAGAACGAGGAGAGACTCTGAAAGTCGACAGGAGAGAGAGGCACTCACCTTCAGGTTTACAGAAATGACCTTTATTCTCTCCGAGTGCTTAATTAAAACGAACCGGGTGTTTAATTCTGCATGCCTGCCTCTCTGAATGCGACACCCTGTTATTGTACAGTAGCTCTACATAGATACGTCTCCCTGGCAGTGGTCACTTGAGCCTTCTCTAAAAAAGTTTAAAGATTATCCTCTGGGCCTGCTTTGACATTTAGATTGGACGTGTTTTGTTCCCTCTCGTAGGCCCAGGTCTTAATTACGCTAGGTAGGAGGCATTTATCTTAATCTGAATCATACCGCAATGAACAATGGGTTAATTTTAGAATTTGAAAAGAAAACTCTTTTTGTAGATTGCAGATTCCAACTTTTTGTGCTTAATTTTAGAGCAGGCCTCCAAAAATTGTGCTGTTTTCCTGCAACGCAATTAAGAAAAACTCTATGAATCCCTTCCATGCTTGCTTATTAGATCATTTGGCTAATGTATTTAGCTACCAATAATGCCAGATACACTACAGGGTAGAAGCTTTTTTGATGTTTCTCTCATGTTGTGATGTTATGGTGGCATTTTACACAGCTAATTGTAGATTAGGTTCATCTCTTACAAGATCATCTTCTTCCCAGTATATACAATCCTGACACAAACACACACACAAAGCAAAGCAATAATTCATTCCGTCACAAGTCATTTTAACAAGGTACATAAAGAAAGGGCTTACAGACATTTTGCACTAATTTGCAAACAAATTGCGACCAAAAAGGTGCTCATGTGGCTAAGTTGGTAGACATTTGGAAATGGGAAGAGTTGCTAAACGCCATCTCTGTCAAAAATGAGATAATAATATTAACTGAATGCTTTTGGTATGTATTATATGTTTGCCAAGCAGTTTTTTCCAAATCCAATTAATCCCAGCCTCAGACCATTCAGATATATCGCTTTGTTGGCAGAATCAGTTAAACGCCACACCAATTTTTCAGCAAAGTCCTCTAAGTACACAGAGGACAAACGATTCATATTCAAACTTGGGTTCCTTTTGAGTACTTAAACATAAATACAATACAGAGTTTGGTTCAGTTTTGTACTTTTTACCTTTTAAATTCTGAACTTCATCTTTTGCAATGTTTGTAGTTGCATCCTTAGTTATTTTGAAACCGTTTACTATGTCTTGTCCAAAGAAGTGGATTTTTTTTTAGTTTTTGCCGAATGCGCTTAGAGGCTTTTGCTGCGAAAGACAGTCAAATATGTTAAATACCAATAAAAGACCGCATTTACACTGCCTGTTTGAAGTGACTCAATTCCTATTTTTTTCTCTCAAGTGGCAGGATAAAAGTGCATAGATTCTGATATTCTCCGATCGGTTTCAGGCCTCATTCATATGTGGAAGTAAATCGGATATGAATCGCATACATGCATTCGCGTCTGCATTGTAAGCGGACAGACCGGATATTCCCATCTCAAGGCGTGTCTTGCGTCATCTCGTCAAATATTGTCAACTCAGGTGGATACAACTGTCCAACTTAGCTGTTCCAGGTCAGTATGCCTACCTTGAGTTGTTTCGCCAAGTGTTTACTGTAAATGCTGATATTGGATAACGCTTTTAAAAGATGATGTAAACAGGTTGTAAAAAAATCGGATATAGTCAACCAATCGGAATTGGGCATCAAGATCTGCGGTGTAAATCCATCTTAAAGTGACATTTGTGCAAATAAGGCATTTCGGTTACTGAATCAGTTTCAGGTGAAATTACTGAACCTAAACATAAGATAAACATTATAAAAATGCTCATTTACAAGAAAACATGTCAGATGCACTTAGGGGGTTTTGCATCTGAACTCTTCAGTTTTAAGCAATTCTTTACAAAGGCATGTTTATACTATGCATTAATAGGATAAATCTTAAAACTTTCTGTTATTGGCAGATGCAGATTATCTAAAAATGTCCAAATGTTGTATAATTACTTGAAACTTAATACAGGGCGAAAAGCCTAATAGTGAAGCACTCTCAGGTCTCTTTATCAGATTAGGTGCACCACTGTTAAGATTCATGCATAGATATTAGACTATGATTGTTTCATATCAAATAAAATCTTAATTCACGCCCGCCAGATGGAGGAAACTTTAGCTGTGAGTCATGTGGACAACAGTCACTTTAGGACCCCGCCTAGGCAGTTCTGGTCACGGCCGTAACAGGAGAACAGCTGATTTGGCTTGGCTTGCCTGACAGATGTTGTGTTGGGCTTTGGGTCTCAGTGTCCGGTTTAATGGAATGGCTTGGAAGCCGCCCCAACCGGGTCCCGACAATGTGTCTGAATCGGCCCCTGTTCCCGCATAGGCCATTCAGAAGCCGTTCTCTGGAGCCTGGCCATTCTGCAGTGGAAGCGATACAGGCCACCGGTGTGATTTTCACCCAGCCTTCACCCTCACACGAGACACAGGCCATTATCTGATAGAGTTTCTGAAATGTTCAGCAGATGCCGTGCCTGGAGGCTCTGGACGGGCAGCTTACACACATACACGCGCTCGCATTCATTCACACTCTACACACACACATGCTTATGTTTATTTGCTGTCTACCTAAAGATAAAGATGAAGATTGTCTTTTTACATTTTTTCCTATTCCAGGTTAATATGCAGTGTCAAATAAAGTCATATTGATTAATAAAGTCAATATTTAGTCAATGTTTAGACTTTTAAAAGTCATGTAGTGTATTCCAGGCATAATAAATCATTATTATAATTTTACCATTGTGAATCGTGGTAAAGTAAGGAGACATACAAAAAAAAAACACTGATAAGATCTGCTTTACACAATTCCTATTAATTTAATGTAGTTAAACTTAAAAATACCCAAAAATCTGTTATTTAGCAAGTACATAAATAATCAAAGTCATTTTCATACCCAAGCGCTTGCCATTTACATAAATGTCAAAGTTTAAAGGATTAGTAAATTTTCTTAAAAAAAAAAAAATAATCCTGATAATTTACTCACCACCAAATCGTCCAAAATGTTGATGTCTTTCTTTGTTCAGTCGAGAAGAAATTATGTTTTTTTTTTAGGAAAACATTCCAGGATTTTTCTCATTTTAATGGACTTTAATGGACCCCAACACTTAACAGTTTTAATGCAGTTTAAAATTGCAGTTTCAAAGGACTCTAAACGATCCCAAATGAGGCATAAGGGTCTTATCTAGTGAAACGATTGTCATTTTTGCCAAGAAAAATTAAAAAATATGAACTTTTAAACCACAACTTCTCTTCTTCCTCCGGCTGTGTGACGAGCCAGCGCGACCTCACGTAATTGCGTAATGCAGTGGAAAGGTCACGTATGTGAAACGCACATTTGCGGACCATTTTAAACAATAAACTGACACAAAGACATTAATTAGTATCAATCCACATACAACAACGTTGGAACGGTCCTCTTTCTCCTCACTTGTAAACACTGGGTTGTATTTTCGATACTTCATCCGTGACCTCTTGACGTGATGACGTATTATGTGAGGTCGTGCTGGTGCGTCACAGGACCGGAGGAAGACGAGAATTTTTCTTGCCAAAAATGACAATCGTTTCACTAGATAAGACCCTTATGCCTCGTTTGGGATCGTTTAGAGTCCTTTGAAACTGCAATTTTAAACTGCATTAAAACTGTTAAGTGTTGGGGTCCATTAAAGTCCATTGAAATGAGAAAAATCCTGGAATGTTTTCCTCAAAAAACATAATTTCTTCTTGACTGAACAAAGAAAGACATCAATATTTTGGATGACGTGGTGAGTAAATTATCTGGATTTTCTTTTTTTTAAGCAAATTGACTAATCCTTTAAGGACAGCTCTATTCAGGTATATTAGACCATTCATAGTTGTGAATAAAACATTTCTACAATGCTCTCGAAAGTTAAAAACAAAGCAGATATTGTGCAGGTGATTTTGTGCTCCATCATTATTGGTTTTGAGGTCCAGGCTGACCTGCTCTTTGGCCAAATGCAGACCCCTTATGGAGGTTTCCCCTTAGACTTTACAGTCAAAAGATGAGCGTAAGAACCTCCTAGCGGCCGCTGAGCGTCTCTCTCACCACCAGAAGACTGTAAATAAGAACCAGTCTTGCGCTTTCATATCCGTATATTTTATTTTTCTTACACTGCATCTGTATGCCATTTTCTCCTGTGCATGTGCATCTCTCCTTCTGTGTAATCCCACATCTGATCTATTAAGTGGAGACAGCTTTCTAAACAGCTCCCATTCGGGTCACTTTCAGGCTTCAGATATCTATTGTAAGGATGGCCCTGTTTACCAGAACTCCTTCACCTGACTTCCTGTTCTGTCCCCAAGCTTTTGTAATTGGCACAAGCCTTCCCCTATAAACACCTCCTTATTTTTCCTCTGGCTCTGTGTGTCTGAGGCACAGACGCGTCTCAGACATCAGACACCCTGCGTCTTTCAGAAGCCTAGAAAACACGGCCGTTCTGCTTTCTTTGCTGTTTATCCAGAGGTCCTGTTAGGCTGCAGGGTGATTGGGTTCTTTTCAGAGTGAGCAGAGGATGATAAAAAAACTAAAGGAGAAAACTCCAGTGTAAGGTTGTTTCGGGGCTCTAATGAACTCCATTTTCGCAGTGTTGGGCTGGAGTTTCAGCAGCAGTGGTTCAGGCGAGGTCAGACCACATCGGGCCGCAGGCGGGAGGGAGGGGAGCGTCTGGCTCCAGCCCAGTCTGGAGCTGCTGATAGTCAAAGGCATTGCGGTACATGTGTATATATGACTCGTAATGCAACACTACCCTTATGGAGCAGCTCTAAAATATTAACATCGTCATTAGGCACAGACAGGAAACACTGTAAGTCAATCCGAATCCAATCAGGAAAGATGGTAGTGTGTGTTGCAGTTGTATCAAGGCGAGATATGTTTCACGTGGCTTGTTATGGCATGTGACATCATCTATTTTAGGTGGAGAATTTGACACATTGATTTCAATCCCTTACTTGGTCAATATTAAAGATATCAAGGTTATATTTTCACAGAATGTTCTCTACATTTTACAGTTGCATGTCAAAGAACAATATGAAGCACTTGATTCAGAAATGTGCCATTTTTCAGTGCAATATGGATCAGACGGTGAGTGAACGTATCAAAAACATACTTTTTAGTAGTGACCGGTAATAGCTGTTTACAAAGAGTCACTTAAGTTGTGGCTAAAGATGCTTAGCTGTTAGCAGGGGAGCAATGTGTTTTAACACATCAACAACCTCATGGCAGGCTGTATGCAATTATCTTACTATCAATTAACATTGCAGGCACTGTAGGCTAACTTCACTGTTGAAGTACATCGTTTATCATAGCATATATTTAAAGGCTGTAAAATCTAATGAGTACTGAGCTCAAAAGAGAGTAATTATATATCTCATTCATGCTTTAAAAGCTGTCATAGCACGTTACGCTCTAGTTGCAGGCCGATCGGCTGTCTAGTTGCTTTTAGTATCAAATACTGTCACTCAAGTTTTTAATCATTGGTACAAGGTCTGGTCCTCTTAAAACCCAGTTTTATTCAAGGAGAGTCTGTGAAAAAGCCAGGGGCGGACTTGGACTTAAAAGTGGCCTTGGACTTTCTCACCCAAAGCGGCCCACCACATCCTTCTTACAACACACCACAGCACAATGGCTCAACATGGATGTTACTTATACTTTTAAGGAAATCTAATTTATTATAAAATAATGCATTTTAATTATGTGCCAAGTGACATCTTAGTAACATGACATAAAACAAGGTTAACCTGAAGCTTTGAGAAAACATTAAAGCTACTATTGTTTTTTGTTAGTTAGCTTTTATATAAGATTAAAAAAATCGTATTAAAGGAATATTCCATTTTCTTAAAAGAAAAATCCAGATAATTTACTCACCACCATGTCATCCAAAATGTTGATGTCTTTCTTTGTTCAGTCGAGAAGAAATTATGTTTTTTGAGGAAAACATTGCAGGATTTTTCCCATTTTAATGGACTTTAATAGAGCCCAACATTTAATACTTAACTCAACACTTAACAGTTTTTTTTCAACGGAGTTTCAAAGGACTATAAACGATCCCAAACGAGGCATAAGGGTCTTATCTAGCGAAATGATTACACAGTTTTGTAATCGTTATTAATTTTTCTCTATAATTTACGACGTGCAAAGCAGCGAACCGGCCTCCATTATAGATATGTATAAAGGCTAGATGTCTCGTCCGCGCTGCTGGCCAATTGAGTGGAACGTCCGCATTTTGGCGGCCATCTTACCACAGGGCGCTCGCTCACTCGTAGCATTGAGTTTTAATGATGCAGGTACTTTTAAATGACCATAACTTGCTTAATTTTTTTACAGATTTTCAAACGGTTTGGTTTGTTATAAACGTAAAAGATGTACTTATGACATAAGTACCTGCATACTTATACTAAAAATAAATAAAAAATTTATGAAACATGTTAAAGCATCCAGAATTATAGCCACGTTAATAACGTTTGTAAAAAAACAAA
Organism: Paramisgurnus dabryanus; assembly: GCF_030506205.2. Lineage (NCBI taxonomy): Eukaryota > Metazoa > Chordata > Actinopteri > Cypriniformes > Cobitidae > Paramisgurnus > Paramisgurnus dabryanus. Next base: position 28,528,881 of record NC_133349.1, read on the forward strand.
CCGTTTGAAAATCGGTAGAAAATTGAGCAAGTTATGGTCATTTAAAAGTACCTGCACCATTAAACTCAATGCTACGAGTGAGCGAGCGCCCTGTGGTAAGATGGCCGCCAGGTGATGCCGTTAGGGACTCGGCCGTAAGACATCTAGCCTTTATACATATCTATGGCCTCCATTACCAAGCGGCCCACTGCGAAAACTACAAGTGCTCCAGATGACCAGTTCACCGCTGCATCCACGTAACCTCTGATCGGGTATATTTATAAAATGAAAGTTTAAAATCAGGTTAATTGTAAAAAAAATGCTGCATTACATTTTGAGCCTGTCCCCACGGAGACGTGTTTAACTGTATACGTAAAAAATTCATATCGTATTGGTGTTTCATCAAGATGGATTCAGAATTTTGGGAGCCTGAAACTGCATTTTTTTGAAACTGGGTCCCAGAGTGGATACATCTAAACACATCCTAGCGGTTTCGCCAATCCGTATATTTTGTGATATGATGATGTCATCACGCCCACGTCTCGACCCTAGTCAGACACTGCTACGTCATGTAACATCTACAAAAGCAACAACAATGGCGGACTACATGCTTGTGTTTGTGCTGCAGAAGGACGGTGAGCAACAGTTTATGCGCATGATTCAAGTCATCTTTTCCATTTTCAGTGTATCTCTGTGGCAGAATTACAGCTCCTCATACTGGTCTGGCATGTATACTACATCGCTTTGAGTCATTTCAGTTGTTTCATGTATATCATTTTCTTTAGATGATACCGTGTTTACAGATATCATTTTACAAACCTAATTTAGGAAACAAAGTGGAAATAGATGTGTTGGTTCCACTTAAAAAAGCAAGTTACATGGTTGCCTTAAAATTTTGAGTTAATTCAAACTCAATATAGCAAAGTTGTGTCATCTAATATTTTTAAGTTAAATTAACTCAAAATTCTAAGGCAATCAGGTAACTTACTTTTTTAAGTTAAACCAACAAATCTTTTTGTTTGCAGTGATATTTAGCTTACGAAGTGACTCAAGCTAAAAACTCTAAACATCTTTTGGATAGTTCACGTCACTCATTGTATTTTATGCATGTCCAATCATTATTTATTGAAATTTGCATATTGGCAACCTTATGCCTAGTTTTAAACACAAATGTATCAGATTGGATCTGTTGATTGCAGTATGCATCAGTGACTGGACTATGGGGGTCTATGGAGAATCCATCTCAGGCTGAGAATATATAAGTGTGGGTGCTGTGCTACACGGATCTCAACTGGGTTTGTCTTCTTCTGGTTTGGCCATGGATGAAATTGCAGACTGAGCTCCTGTGGTGAAGTCCAAGTGTGCAGCCTCTTCAAAATCATGCCGTCACTAATTCCCTTACTTCTCCACCCCCGTCCTGTTTTCTCTCTTCTTTACCCTACCACAGTATTTGTGTTACGGTCCATCTCCACCATGGGTCAATAAACATCAGTATATATAAATGAAACAAGGTGATGAAAGAATAAAACAACCCAAAGTAAGAAAACATCTCAGAGAGGAGTGAAAAATAAATGAAAATCAAAAGCTACTTTCTTCTGCAGGATGTGGCAACTTTGTCCTTATTTATCGTCCATAATTCATTTCTTATCTATCCATACTTCATCTTTGTTGCTCTTTCATGCAGGAAGGACCCCTGCCTTGTGTTTATTTTAAGGATCCCTGTTCTGTGTCATATCATACAAAGCGTGATTTCAAGCAGATGTTGGCTGTTTCCTCAAAAATAGCAAAGGCAATAAAGAATAAGCTCTATCAGATCAAACCTAACATTAATCAGTCCAATGCAAACTCTCCCCGGAATTGTACGCAGTAATCTGCCCTCATATGAAGCCATTACAGACGTCTAATTCCCTGGAAACCCAAACACAGAGTAAACTGTATGTATACACTTTGCCGATCTGCTTTCCTCCCACAGTAAACACACACACACTGAGGTCACGCAGTGTAAGAAGGCCCGGTCTGAACCTCGCTCTGGTGCCAAGCCTTACACCTCACAGATTACAGGCTGTTTTTATGGTCTAGGCTTGGAGGGACTTTCCATTCCAGTCTTTCATACCCTGTTGTTACTCTCCACAGGAAAAGTTGCACTACTGCAGAGAAACCCAGCGAGCATGCTAACTTCACACCCCTGACAAGGGCCTCTGCCACCCAGCTGTGGCGTTTCGGGGCCGAGCTTGAACTGGTGTCTGTGACGTGACGTGCAGGCCTGGACAGGCGGGTTCTAGATATAAACCATGACTCTGCTCTGTGAGATTTTTTGCTTAGACTGTATATTATGTAACTGTGCACCGCGGGTTGTATATTTACAAATGTATGGAGGTCAAACATTTGATGCTAATTTTGATTTGATTAACTTTAAACAAACAGATGTTACATTGTAGATGTTCTGCACTGAAGGGGTTTATTACATCTTAAAATGAAGTAATATTTGTTTCACGGTGAGACACTGAGAACTAATATAAACAGGGCTTGGGGCAACTCATTTGTACGATGTTTTACAATAACAAACAAACCCTTAATGTCAAAAAAATACAATTGACACAATTTCTGGAGAACTTTCACCATTTATCTTCTTCTGTATCCGTGCTGGGGATAGAAGATAAACGCCAGAGGAAAGTTCTTCTACTGTAGCTCAGGAGACCTTATTATCCTTAATGTTTCATTTAGGTATCAACTTTGTCCTGGCTGTATCTCCCAGAATGCCCTAGGAGAAATGAAAATAGAAACAACAAATGAGACAATTTTTGACTTACAAAGTGTTTATGAGAATAGCATAAAGGCATCTATCATTATAGCCAACTAGTTGTCCAACAGCTTTGTAGTTGTTTAGTGAAGTTTACTAATCTATTTATATTCTATTTTTTGATTTTATAGTTTATTAGTGATGCTTTAAAGGTCACGTTCTTCCTGATCCCATTTTTAAACCCTGGTTAGTGTGTACTGTTGCTATAATAGCATAAATAATACCTGCAAAATTATTTCACTTCCAGGTGATATATTTTCTTTAACATAATTCGCCTTTCAAAGCCTACAGCGAAAGGCCAGTTTGGACTACAGCCCTCTACTTCCTGCTTTAATGACGTCACTAGAACAGTTTTTTGACTAAACTCCCCCCACAGGAATACGTCAGTCGCCAGCTAAGCTAACGGCAAGCTAAGCTAAGCTAATCGAATCACAACACACTAAACAAAATACACAATTAGAACTCGATATGTATTTCTGAAGGAGAGACTTTATAGAACAAGGAAGACATATCCATGATTTGAAGATAAGTAAATTGTGTGAAAAATACCACGGTTTTTTACACGTGAAACATAAAATATATATTGCGCACTGTAAACACATTTAAAGCTTCAAAAACACAAAAAGGATGTGACCTTTAATAAACATTCTAAAAGATAGCTTAAGTAGTAGCCTACAGCAAGTTTATCCTACTATAGTTTTTGGCTAATTATCAAATCTGGTTAGTTTACTAGTTGTTCAAACAACACATAGACTTGTCAAGTATGAACTATGAGAGAATTTGGTCTTGGAATAGTTTCATTTGAGACATTTTTTGATTTCCTTATGATTGCAGATTTTGGAACACTGGCATGGTTTTGAAACAATTTTGAGATGACTTATGAAACTATTAAGGAAACAAATTAAATCCAAACGGCTCCAGGATGATAAACAAAGGTCTTCTGAGGGTAATCCGCGCGGTGTTGTTGTAGAAATATCCATTATTAAAACTTTATTAACGTAAATAACTACCTTCCGGTAGCGCCGCCATCTTAGTCGCGTCCGCATTCACGATGAGAGCTTACGCAGCCTACGGAGGCTACTCTGCTGCTGCTCTGTGCCCCCGCCCTCCGAATTTGTCATACGTCACTAAAAAAACGTGCGTACACTACGCTGATACTCTCTCATGAATACAGAGGAGTCTAAGATGGCGGCGCTATCGGAAGGTATTTATTTTCATTATAAAGTTTTAAATATGGATATTTCTACAACAGCACCGCGCAGATTACCCTCAGAAGACCTTTATTTATCATCCTGGAGCCGTGTGGATTCAATTTGTGAAATATGGACGCACTTTTTTTAGACTTGAAGGTCGTGGACCCCGTAACATTACATTTAATCGACTGAAAGATCTAAAACATTTTCTAAAATATCCGAAAATGTGTTTGTCTGAAAAACGATGGACATATGCAACTCGGACAGCCTGGGGGTGAGTAAATCATGGGTTTAATATCATTTTTGGCCGAACTATCCCTTTGATTTAAAGGGCACATACTGTATTATGCCCATTTTTACAAGACATAATAAAAGTCTTAGGTGTGCCTAAAATGTGTCCGTAAAGTTTCAGCTTAACATACCCCAGCGATCATTTATTATAGCATGTCCAAAATACCCCTAATACCCATGTGGGAGCAAAAAAATGTGACACATAAGTTTTCATATGTGTACCTTTAAATGCAAATTAGCTACTGCCCTCACTATCTTACCAATAGACAGTGAGTGCGTTTACATGCGAAGAATAAGCAGATAACTACCAAAAATCTACTTATTATAGAGATACATGCAACTCAATAAACCAACTATGCACTAATCCCTTTACATGTGATTTGGACATTTGTCAGGCAGTGACGTCATACATATAGTCATAAAAAAACGATTACTATTATATCTCTTCTCATGTCTGCAGAGCAAAGGTCTTCTGAGACCTATTGTAAATGTAATATGAGCTTTTATTTTTGCAGTTTCTTTGCTTGAGTCGAGCGCAGACTTTTATGTATTACTTTGCATTTACTTTATTACTGTAAGGTGTTTACATGCAATGCAAATCGGGGTAATGAGCAAACAACTACCTGTGCCGATCCGTTTTTGCTTTCTCGCCCGATAAAGGAAAGCAGTTTTACGCATTTACATGACCCCACATTTATCAGTTTATTAAGCATAATCAGCATTAATGTAAATGCACTCAGTGAGCGCTTTCGGTTAAAAATAGATCAGATTCCTGTAAATACGATCTGAAACAATAGTGCATTTTACCGTATTAGCTCTACAACGTGTTAACAAACACATTTAGAAAAGCTTTTGGGTAAAATTAACCAGTCAGCCAGTGTCCATTTGCGAGGCTTTATCAGTGTGACATCACATTAACAAGAGAATCAAGACAGCATGTCTAATGAGGCTTTGGTTTAATAGGGATTAAAAAATAAGCAAAGGGTGGATTTTTTTTATTGTATGGTTGTCGTGTTCATACACTGCCAACACACATTTATATCGAAACACCTTGTTAAAGTGGGTTTTGCATAATATGTGCACTTTAATCTAATTTCTGTCCTGGAAAAGCAATTGAGCTATTTAATTAAAATATCACATATGTTATTATTTTTTAATGGGAAAGACCTATATTTCATGTGCTTACAGACATGCCCTTTTCTCCAAGTCGAGCATGTGTTTCTCATCTTGTCATGGCCTATTAACTGAAGATTAGTCAATTCTGAGAGCAGACAGTGATTGAATTGTGCTTGGCTCTCTGAGTCTGTCCAAAACACAAGCATATGGGTTCAGGAATTATCGTATAACTCTAGCTGTGCATTAGAGATTATTATGACCGAGGCAGTTAAGCCAATGCTGTGGTCCCCATCCCCAGCTCAGCAGCAGTAGGAGTGGTGTGAGGGAGGTTTAATGAAGTATTGCTGTTTTATTGGGTTATTAAGTGCTTTTGTGTGTCAGGGCTATTAACCTTGAGATAATGTTAAATTAGAGCTAAACCCAGACAGGAATTCAAATGCATTTTGAAACTTTTCCAGCCTCTTTCTAGAGAGCATTTATCTTTATATCGAGAATGCAAACAGCCCGTCCTGATCGGAGTGGAACGTGGGGGGAAGACAGATACCAAATGTTAATAAGGCGGTAGAAATGATGGTATGCTAATGAGTTTTGCGGTTTCTCACTTTCTCATCTCAGAAACGGTGGTGTTTTGCAACCGCTGTGCTTGTTCAGACTTTGCTATGACTTGGATCTAAACCTCTGTCGCCCTTGTGAGGTGCATTCCACAGTCAACAGCCGCAATAAAAGGCCAATTTGTCTACCGTGGTACCCTCAGGAGGGCTGATTTGGCAGCTCAAAGGAACTGTACCGGGAAACAAACACAAACACTCAAATATGTTTTCTCATCCCCGTATCACGGAAATGGCAGGCATAGACAAATGGTCCACAGTGTTCACTGAAATAAAATCACAGCCAAGCGTGCAGAATGGTCTTCGTTCCCCATGAAACTTTTATAAATGGCTGATTTGCCATTTGGTCACTGGAATGCAGCTGCATATTTTTTATGTGTAATTATTGCAGAATATACTAAACAAAGAATGAAGGTCAAGGAGTGAAGCCTCTTACTTTTTATCCAGGCAGTGAATCTGATGCACTCATGGCTGAGGTTCATGCCCAGGCTTGTCCACGTGATGAAAACTGCAAAAAAAGATGTGTGTGGCCTGAAATATATTTTCTTTCATGTGTTTCGAAGGAAAATCCCTATATTTTTCAGATGTCTGTGACCCCAGCCATGTACTGTAACAGTTAAGCTATACACACCCATATGGCAAGCATTCTTGGGAATTACAACATGTTTTACTGAAAAATCCTGTAGTTAATTTTATATTTACTGACTCTACCCCGTGTTATGGTGTGTCAGTGTCTACCAACATGATAGATGCATTTATAAGATGCCGTGTTAAGGTTCAAAGTACTTTAGATTTGTTCGGTGTTTTGCTCCATATACATACCTGCAAGTTGTCGGCACAATTGTATCCACACTGGATCATTAAATGGTTTACTAAGGCACATAAATAAGGCCAAGCGCCTGCTTATCTTGGGACCCCAAGGTTAAGAATCTATGGCTAGCTGGTATAATTTGGCTAGCAAAGTTAGTGAAAACCTGTAGCTGTAGTTTTCACAGGTTTTACCTTTAGCCTTGTGTTACTCTCAGATGACGTCAACCGCGTACGTCACTCATTTCTCAAACTCGTCTGCCGCCATCTTGAGTACCTGATTCGGCAAGATCGATATGTCAGTCTATGTGTTTCTGTACTTTGTTTTACATTAAATATTCAACCATCAATCATAAACTTTGCATTATTTTGAAGCTAAAACACTGGCGTGAAAATAATTAAATGAAGCAGACAGACTGCATATTAATATAAATGTCGGTACTCAAATATCTGGCCATATGGTTCTGATCATTTCTGACATATCCAAAAAACTTCAGCGTAAATTGCAACGTAAGGGTCCACTCTTCAAAATGCATCCCACATTTTAATCCAAAACAACGAAAAATAGGGAAAAATCTCGCAAGATCCTCCTCTGTTTACATGCGTGCTTACGATCATGTTTCACGATCACTGAAAATGCATCTCTTTTTGCTTCTTTAACTGTTCCGATAAATATTCCGCATTATTTTTCTGTTTTGTCGAATCAGATAAGGTCTGAGAACTTAAAATGTCCTGGAAGCGCACATTGGGTAAGCGAGGTGTCATTTTGCGCACCTTCGCTTTTTACTAGATGAAGCCAGCCATTTCATATCCAGCATAGTTTTGATTGATGGGGGTAGTAACCAATCATGAAACGATTACAAGGATTCGACTTACGTCAGTAAAATTTACTTCTGCGCATGACACATGACCGATAATCATGTATAGATGTGCAGACCAGCAGGAGAAGGGGGAGACAATCATACTCGGATACGGTTCGGCCCGGTTGGCATAATATGAGTGTACCTAGTTGCAAGCCACAAGACAGGTTGGACCAAACCAGCGATTCCTTAGTTATTCCCATATATTGTTCATCTACATGTTTTATGAGGACTTCAAAGAGAGTTGGCCATTTTGGATACACTTACAAACAAGACTGCGATTAAAACAAGCACCAAAGCACCTCAAGGGACTGTCCAACTCTTCCAAATCCCCCTTTGTGATAACATCAGCAAACTGGTCCATATTACTTACAGGCCTGTAAACTCAAAAACCACTCCCTACTGTTTTGCCAGAGCCTAATTGTCATGTAATAATCCTTTTCATTGTCTGACCTTGCTTTTAAAAGCTCTTGGGTCTACAGCTCTGGCCTAAACTGCTCTACAGACTTGGGTTGGACTCGAGTCTTGGGAAAGTTTTGTAACTGTGGAGTTTTAATGGCTGAAATTGGAGTTTCAAAGGCCTGGTTTAGAACTCCAGATTGCTGGGTGTTGTCTTTTGATTTTAAGGGTAGGCAGATATGTGCAGGGCGGATGCACGCACGAGAAGAAAGGAGAGCAGAAGAAACCAGTAGAGGTGGAAGATGGAAACATGAACAGCCTTCTGATGGAGGCGCTGCTATTTGTGTTTGGTTGTTGCTGTGTCTGGTCTTATTTATGTGCATGCATGACACCCTGTCTTAGTTTAAACTACTGTAGTGCAGGGTTTTTTGCTTTCTTCCCAGCATGCCTTGCATACTGTTGTTGCTTTAGAGAATTCGAATTTTGTGAGGTGCTGTGGTACAGGCATCAATTATATTGTTGGATCGGGGACTAAGAAGTCCAACCAACATTTTTATGTAATTCCCCTTTTCATAGATTTATTGTAGCATGTAGGCTTGTAGCACTAAGAAACTACCAGTATGAAATTCTGTATCGGTGTTTCTTTCAAATCAATAAACGACTGTACATCATAATTTATTACCGCACACATAAAATCCCATTTCATTACAAGCTTTACCTTTGAAGAACAAGACAAAAAGTTGCTCTCTTCTGTACCAAGAGGAGATCAGACATAACACGTTACGTCATGTCTCTGCTATCAAGGTTTAAAGCTATTTATTTCATGGTTCACTCTGAGGACATAGCTACAGTATGTGAAAACCTACCTCACTCTCTCTTTCTCTCTCTCTTGCTTTGACCTGTTCATAATGCGGTAAACCTGTTTACCTCAATGACTCAGGATTCACTTTATTCTTTATAATCTCCTGTGGGCAAACACACTCCTGTTTTCTCAAGTCCTAACATGCAGATTTTGACCCACTTGTGCGAAACACTTATTATTATAGATCGCACGCATTATGTTGCGTAATGGGCAATTTCCAGCAAGGCTTGGAGTGCACACCCTTTGGTCACTCTGATTTATATCACCTAGCCATTCGCTAATCCTTAGAGACCTTAGAGATTGTTTGCATTGCTACCCTTGTGTTACCATTAAAGAAACACACTTGATGACCGCAGGAGGAGGTCGAACGAAAGAGTTAAACAATTCGATGGTTAGCATAACAGCATCGGGGATCGGCCCGGACCTATTCGAAGACCTTTGACCTGCCTCTTCAGGGAGCAAGCGTTTTGCAACCGAAGGGGTCAAGAGGTGGCTAATCCATTACCGCAGCTAGCAGGAAAGGACAAGGAGGACGGTGTTTACTGCTAGCATGCTCTGTGTCATTATATAGAGGGCCTGTAGTTCTCTAATTGAATCGGGAGCGGGGCTAAGTGTGCTAGAGGTTGAGTCATCAGGGTGCTTTTATGCAGTTAGCGTGTATTGCTCGTCCCGGGTCCTTCATCAACCGTGACAGTTTCCTCCGCTCCCGTTTTTACACGCAAGTCATGTTTATAGGCGTGCTGTGCGTTCTAGAATAGCGCAAAAGTTCATAAGCTCAGACACTTTTAATACAAATGCAGTCTGCAATTATTGTGTTATATGTAATGTGCGCTTAATTTGATGGTAATCATAGAGGAAAGTGTAATCAAATAACCAGACTCTGTCTGGACAAACGCTGATTCTCTCTCGCTCAGCAAAAAAACATGAAATGGTAAATCAGGCGAGGCCACACTAGAGAGAAAGATGATAAAAAACGGAGAGAGACTGTGCAAAATGATAGACAAGTCGTTCCTCGGTATTGTTCAATAAACGGCATGCTATTTTTTTAGCTGACATGTCATCGTAAACAGACAGCTATATTTAATTTCACAAGTATGAATGTAGACTGTGATTCTTCTTGTGTTATTATAGTTTAGGGTAAGCGTTCAGTCTCTTAGTTCTGTTTGGAGTCAACATACGGCAAGCCTTTTAAACATTTAAAAAAAAAACATAACATTAAAAGTGTAAGGTTGATACTTCATGGCATTTTCCAACTGATTATAAACTAAATGTCAGCTTGACAGCATGTTTTAGATGTTCTCCATGAAATATGAAATCTGTTTGGGGTCTCAGAGATCCCAGATATCAGACTGCTCTTCCAAGGGGCGCAAATTCAAAATAAGTGTTTGGAGTGTCATGTGTGTTGCTCGTGTTTTCAAAATATGTGTTTGTTGCATCATGTGAACCATGTGCATCACGTGTCTTGTCAAAACAAGTGCCTGCTGGACACGCGTCAAAAACTTTATGATAAAAGAGACGCTCATGTTCACAAAATACACGCAAGACACTCTCTTAACAGTAAACTCTGATTACTCATGAGATTATGCGAGTATCTGGCAAACCCGAGCGTCTCTTTTATCATAAACCCTTTAGACGTGTCTGCAGCAGGCACTTATTTTGACATTTTAAGACACGTGATGCACACAGGATCACTCGACACACAGAACACATATTTTGAAATTACGAACATGACGGGCTACATGTTATGACGAACTTCGCATCAAGCTCCCTCGAAAAAATAAGTCACCGGCCGCCACTGCCAGATATAAAACAAAAATAAATGCATTGACTATTTACATGTTATGACTGTTTGGTGCACACTGCAGAGATACATTTCAAACGATTGTTTGTTAACATTTGTTTTAGTCTATTGTTACACACTGTTTGTTTGCTTTGAGCCCAAACAGAAACAAGGTTACAGCGTCAGATGAGGTTGTATTTTTTAAAAGCCTATGTTTACTTTGTTATACAAAGCTTGTGTAATATATACTGTTTGTTTGACTAGGTCATACAGTACAGTATAAAATAAAGTAAAAACAAATAATAAAGAGTATTTTAAACTGAAAGGGATAGTTCACGCAAAAATGAATATTCTGTAATCATTCACTCCTTCATGTTGTTTTAATCATGTATGCATTTCTTTATTTTATTTTTATTAAAGCAACACCAAATAGTTTTTTCACCTTTAAATAACGTTTCCAAAAAAGTTTCAGTGGTTCATCCACTCAAAACAGTGTGAATGGCACTTTCACATTCGCTATGCAGCCCTCTATCGGCCAAAACCGCACTCAAGAAGTTTCCAACCGTCGGGTAGTGGTCCTGTAGTTCGAGTGAAAACTACAAAAACTTGCTTTACGGCAGACCTACAATCCAATCAGAGCCAGCTATGCTGCAGTATTTACGACAGTGGTAATGAACAATTACGCTTCTAACCTGTAGGGGGAGCAAAGAGCAATAACTCTTTAGTGTTGCTTTAATGATGGTAACCACTAGCCTGGATAACACCAGATCAGTCTTATAGAGAATGAGACGTGGTCTGGGAACCACATGCTCATTTTCTCGTATTTAAGGTGTGGTTTACGAATGCCCAGAGCCATTTATTGGGCGCTACGGAATTTCTATGAAATGCATCTTTACGTAGCTCACAGCCAATCGTTTCAATTATAACAGATGACGTATGTAGATCGACATCAATTCAAGGGTCAACAACTTTTATTGGTACGTGTGCAAACAGCTGAAAGCTATGCAACTAAACCCGTAGCTGTATATTGATTAGGGTGGCCATTCGTGCCAGTTCTGCCGTACACGTCCCGAACATGTTTTCGGGTTCGTTCTCCGGAAGTCGCGTTGCTCGACCGCATACGTCATCGAGGTTCTCACATTTCAGTTAAAAATACATTAGAAAATTAATATTTATTTATTTTAAGACATACAATCATTGTAGTTTCATTCTTACCTTGAAATGTAACGGTTGCTTTTCTGGAATTAAACCCGAAATATTAAACCTTGATGACGTATGCGGTTGACTAACGCGACTTCCGGAGAACGAACCCGAAAACATGTTTGGGACGTGTCCGGCGGAACTGGCACGAATGGCCACCCTAATATTGATATTGAAAAACAACACAATGTAGTGGCACTGTGACAACCACAGTAAAGGCATACTGACAATGATATTAATAAATACCACTTACCATTTATAAGTTAATTGTACTTCATCAATGACGATGCCTAGCAGGTTGGTCCTATAAAACTCCATGGCTATCATGTCTTGCCATATCCAAACATCCTTATTGGATATGAAATTGTTTAACACCAAAAATTGCTCTTTTTTTAAATAAACTTGCGTTTAAAACTGCTTAGGACACTATCGAAGGCTGCATTGAAAAGTAACTTCGCGTCTGCTCCCGCATTAGATAAAAAAACTGCTTCGGTGTGTCGCATAGACGTCGTCATCATCTTGCTGCCCCCTCCCTGTTCTGTGATTGGTTCCCTATTTCAGGGGGAAAAGAGGTCCATGGTTTCCATGCTAGACTTGCAGCGTGAATAAATTTGCGCGCAAGGCAGCATAGGGAAACCCAGGCTAGGTAACGACAGATCTGATGGTACCCATTGACTTCCATGGTAGGAAAAACAAATACTATGGAAGTCAATGGGAACCGTCAACTGTGTGCTTATCATCATTTATTAAAATATCTTATTTTGTGCGCAACAGAATAAAAAAACTCATACAGGTTGAGATCAACATGAGTACATGATGACAGAACCAGTTGCTGTGTATGTAGGGTGTTATGTAAGGGATAATGTAGAGGCAGCCGGTAGTTATTGGGAAATAAACCCCGACAGTGTGATCAGGACCCGACGCGAAGCGGAGGGTCTTGTATCACACTGAAGGGGCTTATTTCCCAATAACTACCGGCTGCCTCTACATTATCCCGCTTATTACACGGCTACTTGCCACATAAGAAAAAAAACTGGACATGAATATGAATTTGAAACATTTTATTGGCATATTTGTTTTAAATTAACATTTTTATCCTTCCGCGAAACTTTGCACAGATGCATAAAATGATCGTAATACCTTATTAAGATCCTCTGCTTCATACTTGTCTCCATTTTTTCTCTTTTAGCCAGTCTTTGAGAAGATTTAATGCCCATTCTGTATTTTTTTGTGTGTTGGCTTCGTAGCTGTCATGCTCTATTTTGTCAAGTTCAGTCTCAGTAAGCTCTCTGTGTCTTGTCGTGGTTGTCGAGTGTTTGTCACAAGATGGCGCCAAACAGACAGTAATCTTTATTGATCTATATTGGCGCGGAGCGATTTTACTCGTGAAAGTAGTCCGGCTATGCGTTATTATTTTGGAGCGGTTATTATTTGAAAATAACGAACCTGCAAATGTCTCAACTGACCAATCAGAATCAAGCATTCCAGAGAGCCGTGTAATAAATAAGGATACCTCACCCAAAAACCACTCAGTGTTTACCAACCACATTCACTGTCAGTGAGTACAGACCACAGTGTCCCTGAGTGACCATATTACATGCCTCACTCCTATTTATCTGCAGGAAATCCAAACATCCCTCTGGGAACGGGGTTTCTCCGATGGGTTTCTGTCTGCACTTCCTCTCTAGATCACAATGCAGCTTTGTAAAGTGTTGGTGAATGCTAGAGCATTGGGTTTGCAAGAGTCAGCATTAAATCATTAACAACTTTACTATGATGTCACCAAGCAAGGAGATGCTTAGCTAGTTAAAGCGATACTGCAGCAAAATATCCAAATTACCCCATGATGTTCTCACCAGTGTTGAGTAAAGTTACTTTTAAAAGTAATGCATTACAAATTAAGTTACTCCCAAAAAGTAACTAATTGCATTACTTTTCATGGAAAGTAATGCTTAAGTTACTTTTTAGTTACATTTGAATTACTATTTCTTGGATGAGGCTTGATCTCTCTTAAGCCTTGCAGATATTTTTATGACTGAAAAGTCAAAACAAATTTCATCACAAAAATGTCGAGCTCTGGCCTGCCATCTCAGTTTCTGACTCAAACTGTCCAACACAATTACTTTAAAAAAGTAACTTAAATATTAATGTGTACATTTATAAAGTAATGCGTTACTTTACTTGTTACTTCAGAAAAGTAATATTATTATGTGATGCACGTTACTTGTAATGCGTTACCCCCAACACTGGTTCTCACCCTCAAGCAATTCGAGATACACATGTCTATCATCTTTCAGACGAGAACATTTTGAGTTATTTAGTAAATGTCTCTGCTTCTCCAAGCTTATAATGGTAGAAAATAGGAATCAGGGAACAACTTCTGACTTCGAAGCATCTTTTTTTCAGGTACACCTTGCACCAATCCTTATTGTGCAGACCCTCTTCTCCAACCACCTGTCACTTAGAGATCACTATTTATTGTCCAGTGGTCCACATTGATCATGCACCACCCTACATTTTGTAATCCCAAAAGACTTTTCACTTTGAAATATGTCCCATAACTGTAGTAAAATAGGTTGTGAATATCTTTTCTTTAATGAATTGCAAACTAGGTGTTGTTTACAGTATCTTAAACATATGTTTAAGTCTGTCTGCAGCCAAAGATAAATACACACATACACAAACATATTCAAACACATTTTCACTCATTCTGTCACACACAATGAAAAGATCGACATGAGGGACCCCGAATCCTCGCACCCCCTCCGCCTCTTGCTGAATCAGCTTGTGCAAAAGTAGGTCACCATATCATCAGGAGCGCTGAGAGAAATAAATAGCTAAATCAGATGCGATTTCAATTGTTCAGATTTGATTAAAACCAAACAAATGTTTGCCCCTGAATCCCTCCACACAACCAAAATAATAAAACCGGCTCGGTTTTTTAAAGCCCTTAATTATTGTAAAAGTATTATTAAAAAATTATTAAAAAAGTAAAGGTGTGGAAGAAATCATTATTTATTTTCATAAAGCCTTGCATAAATAAACTGTATTGGGACGGCTCGCAACATGACCTTTGATCTTTACGGCTTGAAAGAAAGACAATTTTATTTGCTCGGGTTTATTTGTAGTTCATGATGTCACTGTGTCATTTATAGTATTTAAATACAAATTTGATTTTATAGGGTTTTTTTTACAGATAATGTCTCTCTCCTACGTTCTTTATTTATTCTAATACTACTTAATGACTATTAATTGCTGCAAATTAATGATTTACTTCCCTTTTCATTTATTATTAAAATGTTAAAAAAGACAACTCAAACCAAATTAAATGAAAATAAATAAATAAACAAAATAAAACGACAAGGTCTGAGCCTCAAATCCATTTGTTAGAGAATTCGTCACGTGAGGTGTGTGCCGATGAATAATAAATGCTTCGTTGACTTGTGTCTGTGGACTAGACGGCAACTCATGAATTATGGATTGTTATTCTTGGCTAAGCATTCAAACGGGATGCAATGATGGCAAAGTGGCACTAACAGCACATTTCTGTTTACAGTTTTTTTTCTCTATCTCTCTCTTTTTACTGTTTGATCTTCACTGTTCCTCGCCCCTTATTCTCGAGAAGGAATCATTAGCCGGCACAGTAGCATATGCGCACGGCGTTAGGCAACGGCCACCCGGTTACTCCTATATCAGCACTTTAGCGACCGGGAATCTCTAGCACTGCTGGAAAATGACAGAAAAGGAGTTGGCGGGTGATGTAAGAGATTGTTGTTTAGCAATGATGTGTGACACTGTTATGATCACTGTAAATTATTTATAAAGAGGAGGAGAACACTGAATATGCTTCAGAGTTGATTCCCTTTGACTCGGGTGTCACTTCAACTTTTTGGTTTTTCCTCCAAACCGAATGGAGTTTTGAGAAGGACAATAAAAAATAAACGTAGAGATGGGAAGAGCTGAGAGAGAGAGAGAGAGAGAGAGAGAGAGAGAGAGAGTGAGAGAGAGAGAGAGAGAGAGAGAGAGAGAGAGAGAGAGGGACGGTTGACTGTGCGGTTGTCTTCTCCACCCTTTGACACTGGGCCATTGAACCACAATCTCTCTTCCAGAACAGGGAGTGTCTACATGTGATGTAATCACAGTCTGTGGCTGCAATTACAAAGCCAGCTAAATTTACATGTGTTTAAATCTATCATGCTGAATATGTGGAACATAAAAGAGTAAAAGCGAAGATGTTTTAGAAGTTTGAGTGCCAATTGCCCATGCAAAAGGTGTCGGCACGTTGACAAAGAAGTGCTGTATGCTGCTATGGTAATGGGTGTTAGCATGTAGCTACTGTATGTAGTTTCTATGGTGTTTTGGGGGTTAATATATAGATAAAACCTCTAAAAAATCTTGGTCCATAGAGATTTTGAAGCAAAATGTGTACATTAAACTGTAAGCCTGATTAAAAAATAATTATTATCTCTTTTCAACACATGCATTGATGTATTGACGTAGTTTTGGGAGTTTATAAATACTTTTTAAATGTTCATGTTTGACATGTATACTTATGGGCCATACAAACGCGAATTCAAGGATTTGTGAGTAGACAGATTTGAGTAGATAACATACAAAGTCAATGTAAAGATGCAAACAGACGCGAACTAGCACGGGGCGATACGAATGATGCAAATTGGGTGACACGATTGCCGTGAAAACGCGCTATTCGCCTCTTCGCACAAGTTGAAAAATATTCAACTCAAGCGAAAGATACTACATACTCCTGTGCACGCATGCGCAACAAAAATCCTTCACTGTAAGTCTGATTTAAAAGTAATCATTATCTCTCATCAAACAAGCTACATGCATTGACGTAATGATGTAGTTTTGGGAGATTTTAAAGTAAATTACATACAAAGTTAATGCAAATACGCAAACAGACGTGAACTAGCATGGGGCGATACGAATGATGCAAATTGGGTGGCGCTATTGCCTTGAAAACACGCGCTTTTCGCCTCAAATGCATCTTCGCACAAGTTGAAAATATTCAACCCAAGCGAAAAATCCGCATGACACGAAGTTAAATTGAAGTTAAAACTGCAATACCTCTCCTGGCCAGCATACTACATACTGCATGTTTGCGCAACAAAAATCTCTGTACTATTCTGATGACAAAATCTGCCTCACAGGCGCTGTACGTTGACCCTCGCGTATGCGTTTAAGTGTGTAATAATAAAAACTTTTGCACCTAATTTTTTTAGTACAATCAACAAGTATTTTAACTGTATTGACTAGTGGTGAGATGCTGCAACTTATAAAATAAAGTTGACATAACTAAAGCACATTCAACTTGATTTTTTACGTTACAGCAACTCATCACTTGAATTCTAGTTGATTAAACTTAAAGATCGCATAACACACACAGTTTTGTTAATCTTGGGTACCTATGGAGTAGTATTTCATTCTTCATAGGTCCAAAAAGTATTTTGTGTTGTCAGATTTTTAAAAGACGGAACAGCCTTTCTGTCTTTTTTCTTTAGAAAAAGGCTGAACTCTTGGAAGGGTATGGTGCGAGGAGATAAAAAGTTAAAGGGGACATCATGAAAATCTGACTTTTTTATGTGTAAGTGCTATAATTGGGTCCCCAGTGCTTATATCAACCTAGAAAATGTGAAAAAGAAAAAACTAGTAACTTAGTTTTGGTATGTACTCTGGGGACACCAAAGATTTATTTGACATTTTTAAAAAGTCTTGTGAACCCTTTAAGAGTACAGCATGACTATATGTTCGTGTTGTTACAAACAAAACACTTGAGATTAGAATTGGATTTACTTACCGCCACGTGTTCCGACTTCTTTTCCGGGATTGTTTAATGTTGGGGCCGCCCCATCACTCAATTGTAAATAATTGGGTAAGAAACATAAACCCATTCACAATTATCTTGTTGTCCGGGAAAAAACGGATTGCATCCACTGGTGTCTTAAGACAGGGTTACTTGGAAAGGTTTTCTTCTCCTTATTGCCAAAAACACATCTTTTGTTGTGTCATTGTTGATATATAACAAAGTTGTCCTGTGCAGTGATGCTTGTGACTTCTACTCAAAGGGACAATGCTAATGATGAGCATTCTGACTCTGATTAACATGTCGGCATTTTTTTATGGGGAAAGTGCCCATAAAAGGAATAAGGGGTCACTGATACATAACACTTAAACATGTTCGAATAAAACTTTCCGAAACTTGTAGGAAAGAGGAGTGAGTTTGGCCCAAAAAATACTCTGTCACACGCTTAAACTGCTTTTTAAACCTTGGCTTTGTTTAGCAAAAATGTAAGTGCAAAAATATTTTTTTACAGTGTATACCCAGGCCTTAACTATGGTTTGGTGCTGTTGAAATGTATGACACAGCCAGATTTGGTTTCCGTAGCCCAAGTAATTGATCTTGTTTTGTGCAATAGAAGTTAGAATATGGATACAGACGTATTCTAATGTAATTCATTGAAATTACGTGCCAGATGAGTGAGATACAGGTTTTCATTTGACTGTGATTGCGGGCATGGCAATTCTTTTGTGGTCAATGTGGCCAATCAGACAAGGAAAATTAGGCGTTGGTATCGGCGCTGATCGGCACAGAGCACAGAGCTGAAATTATGCTATTTTGATCTGCGAAGTAACTAATTTGAAAATCAAAAAACTCCCCTGAGCGAGTCTCATTGGTCCATTTGGCAATTTTACCCATAAAAGGTTCGAAAAAGAGAAAGCAGGAAAAAACGAAACCATCATCCAATCACAATTAAAATCTGTGTGTCCCCCAACCCCCCAATTCCCTAATGTGTTCACCCACCACAATCCTCTACGATTTGCATAAAAGTGCCAGCAAATACCACACGTCTGGTGGACACGTACAGTATCAGACATGTTTCCGCACCTCCATCCATTTACAATCTAGAAAAAATATTTTCACATCCACAGAGAAAAAAGAAACAAGGAACATGTCAGATGGGCAATTTAAACCAGATGAAAGCAAGAAGCATTTTATCTTGGATTGGATGGATCTTTTTCCATGTTATGATAATGTCCACATAATTTATTCTCGTCCATCGGCTCTTCTTTAAAGCCTGCCTGACAGACAGACACAGAGACGCGTCCCGCCCCTCCCGCCAGCCCTGATTGTCTCACAGACCAAAAACGACTTTCCAAAAAAGGAAACAATTGCTAAATATGGCTAAGAAATATAACTAACTGCACATGAAGTTTGTAAGAAAGGAAAATAAGGATTTTTTTTGGAAGCTTGTACAGTCAGTTAGTAGTTGGCACAGTAACACCCCCCTCTACACCCCTCCCACCTCCCTGCTGTACGTTTGGAGGCTGCGTGAGCGGAATACTGATGAGGTTTTTTTGGGGGGGATTAATTTCCATTTGGAGACAGGGAGTGGTCCCCCCTCTCGGCGGTGAGGTGGGGGTTCGCCTTCCTTTGCAGTTACCGTTCCCCCTCTAATGTTTTTGAATTGCAAACCTGACTTATTCACATTATTGCAACCAGTGATGTGAGCAGACATCTAAATACATTCTTAAAAGTTAACAACCTAGAATATATTTATGTTTATTCAAAATGTCAGCCTCCGATTCGCAGTAGGTTCTCTTGCCTCGAGTGAACTTTTTTTGGATGGAGTACTTAACATGCTGGTGAATTCTTGAAAAGCCTCATGTGATGGATTTGACTTGCTTTGTTTTAAAGAAAACCCTCCTGATGTGCGATACACACCTTCTTTCGGAGGTTTCCAGAGCATGTGATGGAGGCTTTATTAAATAGAGTATTGAATTGAGGCGGATTGATTTAGGAAAATCGAACATGGATTTTGAATCGAATTAAGGGATTGACAGGCCCTCGCCGCCGCTGCTTCACAAAACCAACATCCTTGCATTGATTTGCTTAGTCATCAGGTAAAAAGAAAAACAGGCTTTATTTTGTACCGCAGTACATGTTGTGCTTTTTAGCTACACTGGGGAATTACATAAATGCATACCGTCTGATATAAACAGATATAGCTTGTTCTGTTCCTGAAGAAAAATATCTGCTTTGCATATACAGCAACCCAGGAGTGTTTGTATTGTAAAGCCTGGGCTCATTTTTGAAAGAGAGAAAGAGAGAGAGAGAGAGAGAGTCTACCACATCATTGCCTCAAACCCGGGCACGTACGTACCCACATCAACTCTGTAGATTAAAATAAAAGGTTTTGCCATTCACAACCATCTCTGCGATTGCTCTCTTTTAATATAATGACCAAGTGATGAATACACAGGCCCATTTCCAATGAAAGCAATGCCGCCATGCATGTCCATGTTATATATTTCTGTCTCCGTGTGATTGTAGAGAACCAGCGTATGGATTTTTCCATATAAATGAGCAATATAAATGTTTATTATTATTACGCTGTTCCATCTGCACTTTCAATTATTTCAAAGAAAAGACCATCAGGCCATCCATGGTAGACATTTTCGAGGATGTTACTGAACAGAATTACGATTTTATAGACACCAGCAAGTTGAAAAACTGAGAGAGCCACTCAGTCTAGACTGGATCTGCTTTATAAAACGCAACAGAATGACAAGGTGTACGGCGAGACGTCCGCCTGATGGATCATATGCAAACATATGCGATTCCTCAATGAAGACTTCTTCATCCCGAGCTATATTAAAGTGACTTTTAACAGCACGCCGAAAACACTTGAACCGGTTCGGAGAAACAATGACCTTGGCGGGTTGAGGAATGGATGAGTTTTTAAATAAATAATCAGGCATAGCGCTGCTGGCACAATAACTACCAGACACCCTGACAGGGATTGACAGGACCAGAGAGAATGGGTGAGTGCCGGGCCGCGCTCATGCGGAGAGACGCTTGATTGCCACTCTCTCTCGCTCGCTCGCCCGTATGTGTGTGTGTACGAGTAGAGGAGGAGGGCACATTTAAATTCCAGACCCTCAACAAAAAAAACACCACTCGGCTTTCACCTGCTGTCACCTTCCAATGCCTTAACAACAGCAGGCGTTCAATTAGAAGCTTATGCAAGACATCCCAATTTACAGCTTTAAAATGCCACTTCAGGTCTCTCCACCTCTGTGATGACTGAGCCTTCGGTGCTCATTAGAGTTTTGTTAGAAATATTCGCTTTTATGAATATGATGTGAGATTAGGGATGCTTATAATAAGTGTTCGAGGACAAAATTGTTAG
Source organism: Paramisgurnus dabryanus (assembly GCF_030506205.2). NCBI lineage: Eukaryota > Metazoa > Chordata > Actinopteri > Cypriniformes > Cobitidae > Paramisgurnus > Paramisgurnus dabryanus. The sequence continues at coordinate 28,549,988 of NC_133349.1, forward strand.
ATATTATAATTTTGCTGCACTGTCTGGTTGAAGATTAAAAAATAAACATAAATAAGTTAAATAAAAAATATTTTATTAAATGGCCACTGGTGTGTGTGTGTTTTTTTTTTAAATAAATTTATAAATCTTAATTTCTCTATTACATTTTTCACACTTGTGCAAAATGTAACTGGTGAATTAATAATATTACATTTAGGGGGGTGATCAAAGATTTATTAACAAACAGTCTTGGATAGTGACTACACTGTCAAAAAAAAAATTTGGTCAAAAAATGGTTCCTAGCTGTCACTGCCACAGTACTCTTTAAAAAGCTCATAATATGTACCATTTAGGTACAGGTACCAATACAATATGCAATCTTTAGGTGCCAATGTGTACTTTTTGAAAGGGTACCATCCAAGCTAGGGACCATTTGTTTCTGACCACCATTGCAGCTTGCTAATATAAAAGGATCTTCAACCACTTTTCTTTGAGGGCCAGATTTTAAAAATGTAAATATAATGTTTACCTTTTATTTATATGTAACGTTCACCTATTATATGTGTTGCATGTTGTGTAGTTAATTGTTTTTTAAGCATCCAAAGCTAATATTGGATACGAAAATTACGCACCTTTAGATGGTCGGAATTCCCTTTGCTACTCTCCATAGGGAATGACTTCTGGGTTATCGGCCGTCATTTGTCGCGGCTTTAAAGTAACAACGCTGATTTTAAATCTGATAAAGGCAGGCTGAATTAAGATGACTGGCGGGCCGCATTTGGCCCGCGGGACGTCAGTTGACTAGCCATGCAATATAGTAGCAACAACTGTGATGCAACACACAATGGCACAGCACCCATTCCTGATATTCTCGTTGCATAGCAACATTACATTAAGTCAGGGACTTTATATTCCCAGTTGGCAGATGAATTTGCTTAATACAATATCATATTAATGGTAATTGGCATCTCTAATATTTGTAATGAAGAGATTGTTTTTTAAAGCAACAAGGCACTGGAACCACATCGTGAATATCTGCATATCCCATCCCTGTACCTTTTAATTGTGGCTATATTTACAACATACATGACCATGTCTGTGTAATCCAGGCCAAAGTTTTGGAAAAAGTTTGGAAATACATCCATCACTGTTTAAAATCCATCATGATACTACACAAACAACCATTAAACAGCCTTCACACTGCAACATAACCTTAATATTCTTGTGAATACAGACAGAGATAGATGTCTCCTGCCATGTTTGCTGCGTTTTGTGACCGTATCTTCATTCACTGTGTATTGCAGGCCAGCGGTGACATTTGGTGCAGTGAAGGGGCTTCTCATGAAGTTATTCTTTGGGCCGTAATCTCGCCGGGTGTCCGTTTTCAGCGGCGCGGCATATGCCAGACAAAGCCTCTCTTTCAGACACGCAGGTCTGACCCCGGGACCGATCGCAGATCTGCTCTGGGCTCTTTCTCTCCTCCTCTTCCTCACACTGCTGCAAACAGTGGAGACACTGTGTGGAAATTACAGCACAAAGATGACATTACACCGCTATCAAACTCTACAGGCCCTCTGATGAACTAACACACAAGTGTGAAGGGATGAACGAGGACGTGAACGTTCTGCTGCCACATTTAAGTGCCTGGTTAGTACATAGTACTTTTTGGTTTGTAAGCTGCAGTTTTTTAAATATTTTGTTGTTAAGTAGGATAGTTACATTACATTCATTTTTTTTATTTGTCACATTTTGTTTACCAGGAATTAAATTTAAAAAAAAAATTTAATACACCCAAAATCAACGGAGAGACCAGCATACCTGTTTGTTTTTTCAAGGTTAAATTCAGTTACGCATTACATTATTAACCATTTTGAAAATTATGTAAAATTGAGTTTGGATAGCTAAAGCAGGGGTTTTCAAACTTTATTATGTCAGAGACCTACACGTGTAATGAATGTTAAGGGACCCCTTTCCTAAAAAAATATTTCCATATATCCAATTTTTTTAAATAAACATTTAAAATGTTTAATTAATATGAGATTATAAAGACATCAAATTGTTTACAAACTGTCTTTTCTTTCTTAAATTTTTCCAGGACCCCTTAGAACCTTCTGAGGGACCACGGGTGGTCTTTCAGGTGCCCCAGATTGAAAAGCCCTGAAATGTTCATTTACAACCCTAGGATTTGCCCTTAGAATAAAATGGTCTATTATTACCTTATTTGAAAGGGTCATTAATATTAATGTTGAGCTCTTCTCTGATTGGCTGTTTCTCAGAGCAGCTTCTTTCAGTAGCTCTGTGTGTGTGTGTGTGTGTAAACAGACCTTATGTTTGAGTCTGTATCAGCCGAAGATATGGATTGTGAGGAATAATCAATTGTTTGGAGATTGTTAATGGATGTTTCTCAGTTGTAAGTTTGTGTTTTTTCAGTATGGAAAACTGTAACGTCAATAGTAGAACTTCAGCCTAAATGTTAGCCTATTGCATAAACTAGCATATAGCGCTAACTCAGCAGTCACAACTTTGTTTTTAGCATTTTAACAACTTTGTAATGTGTAATTTATTGTTGGGCGTACATCTCGAATGTGACGTCACAGTCGGTGTTATGTTGTGATTGGACTGTTTTAAGCAGTCTTTTGCATGCACAAGGTTTACATAAAAATAAAAAAACGATGTTGTTTGCGGCTCACGGTATTTCATTACCATGTACAGAACTCTTATTATTCATCTATGCCTAGATAAATACAGTTTTACATTCTATGGCACCTTTAATCCAAAGCAACTAACGATGAAATACAAGCTATACACTTTTAGTATATTTTAGTCATAGGATCGAACCCTTGACCTTTAGCACTGCATTGCAATACTTTACAAGCTGAGGTACAGGAACACTTTCTTATGTTTTGGTTAGCAAAAGACACTCATAGTTGTTTCATATTGCATTCATGGTTTAAATAAGAGTTACATTTATAGAAAGTAATTTGATTTCCCACATAATACTGTTGTGCTTTTGACCATTTACCAGTTAGCTCTCATATTTAATAATACAGTAAACATGAAATTACTCATAATGACAAGTGACTGCTGGTTTGTTTCTCTCTGGAAATACATTAGCTGCGTCTTGTACCCACTGACCCGTCCTTCTGTATGTGTGTATGTGTTTGTAAGGGTGCACCTGCTCATCTGTCGTCTGTATTCAAGTGTGGTCTCCACTGTCTGTTTTCCATCCACACTTACTCTAACAGCAGACCACTCATCCAAGCACGGCAACTATTTGGAGCGGCCCTCTCCACCGCCAGACAATAAAGGCCTCACGCGGTGGCACTATGTCTCCGAGGTGATTACATAAAGAACGCTGGCCTTTCTCACTGCAGCTGCGGAGAGAGACAGGGAGAAAGACTGCATGTGTGTGAGTTGGAAGGGGTGTTAACGTACACCAAGACAACGCAGGGGTGGATTAGAAACGGCACAGTGTTCGTAAAGAGCGGGCGGCTTGCAGATTGAAGGGCGGGGGACGGGCCGCAGGGGTCCCAAACACTGGCCATTCTTCTCCTGACCACTTGGCATCCCTTTATACAGGATTCTGGATGTGGGTCAGAGGGCGCATTCCTTTAGGATCACATCATTCGACCGGCACTATTCTGCACTCGTTGGCCCTGCCTAGAACCTTGTTAGGGTGCTGTCAGGTGAAGATGGCCGTGCAACAATGCCTGTGGCTGTCAAGAAATGATTTTATTTTGCTTTTTTAGTGAAAGATGGAAATTTGGGGATGGTACAGAATTGAGAAGTGTTGCATGGACTGAAAGATGGAACTGAAGAAAAAAGTGCTGAATGGTTGCCATGGCAACGTAAGATGATTGTTGTGTTGTTTGTGTTCCTGTAGCTCAGTTGGTAGTGCATTGTATTAGCAATGCAAAGGCTGTGGGTTCAAATCACACATATATTTCAGGGCTCCTAGGCAAAAGAAACTTGTTCTCAAAGGATTTCCCTGGTTAAATAAATGTTAAAAAAAAATATTGCATAAAATCAGTCACTTTGGATAAAAGTGACTGTCAAATTCATAAATGCAAATATGCCGTGTTTATAATCAAAAAGTCCATCTTTAAAAATACTACTCCTTAAAGGAGCATTTCATCCATAGTCTTTATCTTTACAGAATAAAACTATACAATAACAGCCTCATGCAAAGCATTCTGGGAACCAGAAATCATCATCAACCTTTTTCTGTTTTTTGCTTCAGATTTTGTTTCCCAGAATGCTTTGCTTGATGCTGTTTTTTAGTTTTACTCTGTAAAGACAAAGACTTGTAAATGTTTAATGTTCATTTAACTTTGAACAAAATGTTGCCAGTAAAAACATAAATTTAAAGCTACGGTAAATTACCGGCAACCCAGCTGCAATTTCTACGGATTTTTTTTACAGTGTTGCATCATCGATGCCCTAAAAAAACCTTTGTTAATGCAACTTTAAAATAACTTTTTTGAGTTAATTAATAATTTAAATTTGCATGACCAGGTAACTTGCTTTTTCAACTCTTTCCTTACCATTGATGAGTTATTTCATCAATTAAAGGTGGGGTGCACGATTTTTGAAAAACGCTTTTGCCGAGTACCAAAAACACTTGTAGCCAATCAGCAGTCAGGGGCGTGTCTACTGACCAACATCATTGTCTGGGTTGCTTATGTATGGTGCGGGTCTATTAAATGAAGGTCCAGATTTTATTGGGGTAGGGGCGTGTTTGTTTAAGTAATTTCAAATGTCAACATTGGCTTTCAGAGGTCGTGCACCCCGTCTATAAGAGTAAACGCTTTACTGCCAATACCACGTTTTTTCGGCAATCCATATTTCCGCTATTATCCTATTTTCTTTTTTTACATTGAAGTCAGTTAGGTGCTAGAAAGTCCCTCTAGCAAATAAAATGTGTTTAAGAGGTCTCTCATTTCAAACTCCATCAAGATTCTTAATGCTGCATATGTAATTGGCATAAACCGTATTTTTATGTTATTGGACTTTGTCAATTGTTATTTGTATGTTTTAGTAGCAAATTTCCACCTTGGAGGACAATAAAGATAAACAATTCAAGCCAATAAAAAGCCTAAATCTGATGACTGATGAATATTATCACATATTACTAATCTAAGCACATCTTTATGAATTTAAACAAACCCATAACCCACAAGTTTAACGAAATGTTAAGCTAACACCACTTTTGTAATTGCTGCACTGTTTGTATTCAGTTTGTCCTACTCAGCATTGTTCAACCTGTTCCCAACAATGTATTACCAAACGTTTTGACAGTTTATATTAGCATATGCATGAAAGTGTCAGCCTGTCGTGTTGTTCACCTCCCTTTTGTCATTTTTGAGCAGAGGGGAAAAGTCTGGAGATGTGCTTCTATAGGAATGCAGAAGAGAACAAGACTTTAAGCTCTGAATTGGCTGACCCTATTCAAAGGTGGGAGCAAGGCCAGTTGGCTTTAGTGAAACCAGGTGCAAAATCTGAAAAGACTGCTCTGCTCCTATTGCATTAAAGCTAACGCGAATAAAAACAGACAGATTTTCCCATCGGTGGCTAATATGTTTGTTTAGTAACACGGAAGTGCATATCCAGAGCTGGCTGATTCCTGTGCAGGATGTGATGTTGCATAAATCTTGTAGTTATCTCATGACGAATCTCATATTCGTGTGAAACAGCTGATTCGGGTGCTTTTCGCTATGCGGTGTAAGTTGTTTATCGATGGCTTTAGCTCGGAGGCAACCGGCGTGTGATGTGTGTGTGTGTTTGTGTGCGAGTGTGTCTAGCCTGCTGGCAAATGCCTTTCATGTTTGCGACAAGTAAACAGGAACCCCGAGGCCTGTCTGTGGTCAGAGGTGGAAACCAGGCCACCGTAACCGCCTGAAAGAAGGATGAGGTGGGAGAGAGATACAAACCATGGGTTTATGTTCTCACAGATGACTGTAACTCGTAGCTGTCTATTTTGTTCTGTTACTTATATTACTACACTCTCAGAAATAAAGGTACAAAAGTTGTCACTGGGACAGTACCCTTTCAAAAAGGTACACCGTTGTACCCAAATAGTGCATAGTACTTCAAAGGTACATATTGTCCGTTCAAAGATACATATTTGTACCTAAATGGTACATATTAGGACCTTTTTTAAAGGGTACTGCCCCAGTGACAGCTTTGTACCTTTATTTTTGACAGTGTAGATATAAGTTTATAGCAGCTTTATGATAAAGGTCTGCTATATTGATTCTTAAAGTGATAGTTCACCCCAAAATACAAATTCTGTCAATATTTACTCACTCTCATGTTGTTACAAACCTGTATACATTTCTTTGTTTTGTTAAACACGGAGGAATTAAGATATTTTGAGAAATGTTCATGAGCCGATCATGGGCCCCATTCACTTCCATAGTTGGAAAAAGAGTACTATGGAAGAGAATGGGGCTTTTGAATGGTTTGGTTACAAACATTTTTGAAATATCTTCCTCTCTGTTTATCAGAACAAAGTAATGTATAGTAATGTAGGTTTGTAACAACATGGGAGTAATTAAATGATTTAAATTTTTAGGTGAACTATCCCTTTAATATCTCTGCTGGCATTTGAGGATCTGTTTGACATCAATAATAGTTTAACATTCATTTCTGTTTATCATGTTTATCATCTGTTTATCAAGACAAACCTTCATATGTGTTACTGCCAAGTTGCCCTGAGAAACATCTAAATTTGGTGGAGTTGCCCCCTGCTGGTTAAAAAAAGTTGTTTAAAATGATTTGTTCTTAAAGGGCCAGTTCACTCAAAAATAAAAAAAATATAAAAGTCATTTAGTCACCCTCATGTTGTTACAACCTGTATACATTTCTTTTGGCTGAACACAAGGGAAGATATTTGTAATGAAGCAGAAAAGAGAAGCACCATTGACTTCCATAGTAGTAAAATAGTACTATGAAAAGTCAATGGTGCTCAAAACACGGTTTGTTGCTCAAAATATATTTTCTTGTGTTTAGCAGAACAAATACATGTATACAGGTTTGTAACAACATGCAAGTGAGTAAACAATGACAGAATTTACATTTTTGGGTGAACTATCCCAGTTTGCATAAACAGTGTGGGTGCCACAGATGCACATGTCCCCACATTTGCTCTTTGCAGCAAGTTTTTGTTATAGATCTTGTTGCATTTCTGTCTCTCTAAAAGTGTTTTTCCTATTGTTTGATCTCTAATAATACTTCAGTGGAGACCTTTTTAAACCACAAGTGTTTTTACACCTCATATTTTTTCTCGCACCTGTCTTTTGTTGACAGTATTTTTTATATTAACTTAAGTCGAACAAGGAAATGGGCTGTCCTAGGGGAGCTAGCATATGTTAACTGTATATGTGGTGTCATTTTATTTTAGCAGAATACACTAGTGTTGTAGTCAAGACCACCTAAACCGAGACCAAGTCATGACCAAGACAGGCCGAGACCGAGACAAGACCAAGACTTTAAAGGGTCGAGACCAAGTCAAGACCAAGACTAGATGTTGATAAAATAATCAAAGGCATTGCAGATATGTGGGAGTTTATTTTTGTCTATAAGCAAATAAAAGTGAACAAACCCTAAAGAGCGGAAATCAACATAACCATTTATTCTGAACGGTCTTTCTGTGGCTTGCCATCCACTTAACACAATGCAGGTGTTTTTAGTAATGAAATTAGAAAATTGTCATTGGGAGAAACTTAAACAATGCTTAAACAATGCCAACATCATATATGCCAAACCTGAATAAACTGCATAAAATTAATGATAAAAAATAAATTTGTGATGTGCCATCAGTTGTGGTCTTGACCGGTCGTGAAATAAAATTCTGAGTCCTCTTTGTCTGAGACCGAGACGAGACCGAGTAAAACAGCAGTCGATTCCAAGACGAGAACAAGACCTTTAAAAAGACCGGTCTCGAGAACTACAACACTAGAATACACTGCTGTTTTTGATGTACCAGTTGGGTCTAACTCCAATATTAAACGATTCAAGTTTGTATACCCGAAGTGCTTTCAAGTCAGTCATTTTAAAGCCTGCAGCACAGCAACAGGAGTTAATCATAAATTTAAGATGTTGCTTCTCAAACAAGTTCTTTCAGTGCAGGGTTATCTAGCTGGATTAGCCTTTAGTATACCAAGTCCCCATTTCCCCTTGGTGTGCTTACTTCGCAAATCTTTGGTTTTGTCGACTCTCCCCTACCCCACCAGAAATCTCCCCACTAATGCCTCTCTCTCATCCGTTCACCTGTGTAAATTGGTCTTAGGTAAATGTTTTCAGGAGGTGAGCTGAGGCAAGGCTAGAATTTTCACCATCACGACAGGAGGCAATTTAGCTTTTTACTCAACGTGCACATTTTTTCACTTATAAGGTAATGCGTTAAGAGATAGGCTACTTGTATTTGAGAGTGCCGGGGGCGTGCATTTTACTAATTCAGTCCTCTTTTAAAGCGTATCTGACTTGATATTAACTCCACCACCATAAATCTTTAGGAGGAAGCTTATCTGAAATACTTTAAGCAGAGAGAGTTACATCTGCTGTCTTTACAAGACTCAGTGACCCACTTCACATGAGAGGATGTGCTATAATGAACTTCCTGAATTCCAGTGTGGGTCAAATATCATGGTAATCCCCCTGAACACAATGCATTTGTGAGAGCTGAACTCTTCAGAGGCTGTCACTGAGGCTCTGTACTCTCTCCGAGTCAGTGAGTCAGATCCTGGCTCTTTTCTCCCTTCATTACCAGTGTTGGTCATAAGTTCTCCAGTCTGTCCATTTTTACAACTGTAAATTTGCATAATTAAAGGAGTTTCACGGTCTGTGACTTTTCTTAGCAGGACGGGATGAACACTGTGGCCATACTATCACTGTAAATTGGTGCCCTGCTCCTCTGCTTGTATGATTTAAACATTCTTTCAGCGAAATGCTTTAAGTAAAGACTAATTGACGACGGAACGTTGAATTATACGAAAATAATGCACACCCAAGATGGTAAAACTTTGGGTGTCCATTATTTTCAAATAACTGAAAGGACCAGGGTAAATTATTCTGCTTATACCACGGTTATCACAAACATTGCTCTGGTGCCTATTTTAAGACATTTGACAAGGTAGGTGTGTGGTTTACAGAAAAATCATTTCAAAGCCAATCAGAATCAAGCATTTAACAGACCCATGGTATAAGAAATAATAAATTACATTTTGCATCATTATATGACCCTGATATATACAAACACAGACAGAAAAATATCTGTTTTGACAAGAATTCACACAGATATAATCTGTTATGTCTTAAGTAAATGTTTGATTAACTGTTGGGAAAAATATCTGATTTATTTTTTCTGATATAATGTAACATTATATTAGATCCTTGCATTACAGTAGATCTTAAAGTGACACTTCATAATATATTTTCAAGACCCTTGTGATGGTACATCGACTTAAAATAGGTTGAATGACATGTCCACCATAGCCTGACGGGATCTGTATGGCTTTTACTCGTACTTTTAAACTTGGGGTTTCGGGTAGTAACCCGAGCACAAAAACGAACTACAAAAATCTGCTTTACGGCATACGTCACTTTCTCCACTTCCTCAAATTCTGACGTGAAATCGCAACTATTTATTTTCTTTATGTTTTTGTTCAAAAAGAAGGACGAGGATCAATTCTATTGGGCCAGCGTTCGCTCGCTGGCGTGAACTAAAAAAGGAGGAGGGGTTCCTGACCAATGCTGACTTGGCCTTCATGCTTTTGGACTAGTCAGTAATGTTATATTGCTTGCATATATAATTCCTGTCTGGTGCCTGAACACTATTTTTTTTACTTGAATTTTACTGGAGGCTACTTGATGAGTGTAGAGAGAGACTTAAATCACGTGACACTGTGGCGCCGTGATAACCTTATGGACCTACGACACAGGTGATCTGGGTTCGGTTCCCCTTTAAGGTAATTTTTAAATATAAATGTTAAATATGTGACCACCGTTACAACTGGCTTGTAAACGTAAGCTACACGATCTTTTGGCGTTTGAAAAAAAATAAAACCCATGAAATTATATTCATATGACATGCCGTGACCTAAAGAGTTGTCTTCTTTTCCTTTGCGACATTGCTGTGGCGCTTGTGGCCTTTAGAGGCGCTATTTTTTTTCAAAACTATTTTTGCTCACTTTTTCACTTATAATAAACATACATATGCATAACCATCCATATTTGCCCATGGCCATGTTGATTGGAGTATTTAATACTTGAAAAGTGTTAAATTAAGGTAAATATAGAACAGATAAAAATGTTTGATTAAGATGCGATTAATCATGAATTAACGCATAAATCATCTAGAATTAATATTTTACTCAATTGACAGCCCTAGTATGTATATAAATACACACACATTCATATACATATTTAAGAAACATTTACATGTGCGTATATATTTATTTAGATTTCTATATATTTTATATGACATATATACACATTTCAAAAGTGAAATACACCATTTTTCTTAAATGTATACATGTATGTGTGTGTATTAATATACATTATAATTACATACAGGAGACACACAGATATTATGCAAACACAAACTTTTATTTTGCATGCGATTAATCGTTCACCCAGCCTATAACATCAAATGAAGTTAAACATTTGAATTGATGTGTTGAGGCAAAACATCTTTAATAACTTAGTAAAATCCATCATATGAGGGAAACATACAGGCAATGGAATGACACACGGTCTGTAACCTCACTTTCTGCGAGTCAGCATGAGCCTCAAGGTACAGTAGACGACAACATGCATACCATCTCTCTGATGTCACGTCTGAGGATCGCAGCTCTCGTGTTACCCCGTCAAAGGCGAACTGTGTTCTTCAACTTGCTCTAACAACGACAGTTTCCTTTTTTAGTTTCCTAAATTTGAAGCAATTAAGCAATACGCATCACATGAAGGGGAAACCCGGATGAATGCATCAGTCTTGTGCTCTGTCTGGTGCAGTCATCTGAAATTTCGTGAGTGCCTGTGCCGGTGTGAAAAATGTGCGGTAAATGTTTCAAAATGCTGAGTGAGGGCAGGGAGGCCTGGGAAAGAAAGCAAAGAACAAATAGTCATGATGTCTTTGTCTCTGCTATTGGAAATATTGACATTCCCCGTGTTTGACCTTGCGTCACAGCTGAGTCAGGAGCTCACGGGCTGAAATAGTTCAGGATAGAGGCCACACAATGTGTTGAAGATGAATCGCAAGGGAAAACTACAAAGCATTACCGTTATCAACGATTGTTTGTGAGTGCTGAGGGGTGCAAATCAAACTAATGATCGCCTTAAATGCATTATATGTCAGCATTGGGTGATTTATACTTCAAAGCACAGTTTTATTCCTATAATTATTCAGCATAACCCCACGATGTTTGTATGCTAAAGCTAATGAATGCCATACTCGCTCATTCCAGTGGGAAACTAGCAGTGGAAGTTCATTCTTGCAGATCTCATTCGCAATACTTTGAAGAAGTTCAAAACCGATGCTTGTCCCTAGTGTTTATTGCTGTTGCTGAGAAGGGTGTTTTCAACAAGACGGTTGAAATATTGTTTTAACGTCATCTGTTTAGCTTAATTGCCCTTCAGCTGGTTTAAGTTGCTAACCGCTAATTTGAAACGGTTCCACTGCTATTGAGTGTAACTGGGAAACACACCCTCCAATTCACAAACCAGCGCTCAATCAGGATGCCCGGGCCAATCCCAAAAAACCCAAAAGAAGTGGGCAGGCCAAAAGAACACCCACAAAACAGCCTAGTGTGCATATCGCTGAAAACAAGATCTTTGTTTGATTAGCACTCTTAGCGAGTTCCAGGCTAATGCTAACCCAACAGAGGCTTTTTTGACACAAACAAGATGCAAATGCAGATGTGAACTTCTCTGAGGTTGGCTCGTTCCCCTGAGACGTATTTTATTATGTTGTTTCCCACTGGCAGAGGCTCATGGGAATCTGAGTAGCATGGGCTTCCCAAAAGTCAAACTTTACCATAAACTTCTGACTCATTTGAAAGGACAATGAGAGAAACACACATATTGGAGTCAGTGAAGTGTTGTAATGTGTAACATGAGTCCACAGGATGTTGAACAAGATAACATTTTATTGATTGGGTCTAGCAGTGGTGCTAACAGTGTCAAGGCCATGGGCTTGATTCCCGCTCTGACTGATGAATACCTTAATGCATGTGAGGGATGCAGAAGTAGGTGACATCATCTGGGTCTGTTTTAGAGGTTAAGAAAGTTATTACATTTTGATGAAAGATCATGAAGATCATTCTGTAGGGAGACCTTGAATGCCCTTTCAAAACCTTTATATTTCTTCAGTTTCAAATACTAGATGGCATGTCGGTCATTTTGGAGCTTTGGCTTCATTTGGAAGTATAGTAAACTCATTGTTTATGGTTTCCTGTACAGTTTCATTATAACCTCTCATAGGAGTTTAGGTAGAGGGCAGATACAAGACAGTTAAATAAAATAAAATAACAAGCAGTCTGTATTTTCACAGTACGACAGGATAGTTTACTGCAGCTCTAAATGTGTCATAATATTTTCCTTTCAGATTGGACGGCCTGCTGCAGTGTTAAGAAAAGAAACAGGATGATTTGCTTGGTAAGTGTCCCTGTTTGTTTCCTGTCCATTGCATGACTGCAGGATTTGATTGTACAGCGTGACTAACTTCTTTCTCTAAATGGTGTTAAGACTTTAAGAACGTGGTTACTTTGGAAAACAGGAAGTCAAAGAAACAGCTGCTAGCATCTATCGTTTGACATCTCCAAATTATAGTCTCCTCTGTCCAAATGTGGGGTTTCCAGATCTTTGTTCTCCAGCTTATGTAAGAACACACAGTGTAATGCAGGCCTGTGTTCAGCTCAACTTTAAAGATGTGGTGCGATGAGCTAATCATAAATAATATGAGCTAATGTGTATTTTACGTCCAGAGGGACAAGAAGATGTAGCCATTGCTAATTTGGGAAGTCAATGGTCAGATTAAACCCAAATATTGGTCTTCACGTTAAGGCTGTGTATATTGCGTATACTGACTAGGAATGGGTCACAGTGGTCAACTAGTCATGACAACCGACTCGTTAATTAATGTGGTTGACTAGTTTAACTTTTTTTAAATAGTTTAAAGCACCAGTACTTTCTTTAATGTGTTTTGCTTCAGCTGTTAGAGTAAAAAACCTTTGTAAATTTCTTCCCTTTTTGACTTTCTTCTTTTACATTGCATCTTACATGTTTTTTTGCTGATCGTCCTGTTTTAAGGACTTCCTGTTAATCAAATTTTTTTCCATTTTTAAATATAAATATGGCCTAGTGATGCGTAAACACCAGAAGCAATTCAAGAACATGTGCGATTACATTACATAAGCCCTTTCACACAGACATTCCGGAAAATACACGGAAAATGCATCCTGGATTTTTCCGGAATCGTTAGATTTTTTGTTCATTCACACTGCCATGATTTGCTGGATCTGCAAGGTCCTGGAAAGACACATGACCTGTTGAAAGTCCTGCCCTCTCTTCTACGCAGCATCTGAAGTTTGCATATTATTTATTATTTCTCTCTCCAGAAACAACTCGCATGCATTTTGTTTATTATAAGCTCAAATGAGCACATGACGCGAAATTCTTTTATGCTGCTGATTGATCTTCGTTTCAACGCGGTAAGTGGCGAGCTAACTTACCTGATATCTGCTTCAATCCAGTTTGCTGACATTTCTTGTCGTAAATGTTGTAAATCCCTCATTTTAAAGTGTTGAACCAACTTCATGTTGCCATGACACGCGCGTCCTCACTACGGCACATGCGTCGTTGTTTATGCGTCTCATTTATCATTTTCTGATAACTGCTTCAATCTAGTTTGCGACATTTCTCGTGGTGAATGTTTATATGCATGTTATCTCTCGTTTTAAGGAGCTCTCACTACGACACGCCCATTACGGCATTGTTTCGGCTTCTTGTTCACACAGAGGGTTTTCCGTGTATCTGACTAGGTTCACTTTAAGGAAACGATCCCAGAAGATATACGGGACGTGTTTGTGTTCACAAAGACGCTTGTCTGGGTATTTTACGGGTATTTTCTGGGACCAAAGGTCTGTGTAAATGGGGTTATACAAAGTCAATGCAAAACGTGAATAAAAAATAAAAAGTAAAATCCACTATTGGTCGACTTCTAGTGCGAAATGGCAGCGCAATTGTTCCAAGTGGGCTATTCGCCTCAAACGCTTCTTCTACACAAGTTGAAACATTTCAACTCAATCGGAAAATTCGCATGACGTGTAGTCCAGCAAGCCAATCAATGAAGAGCTTGTCAGGTTTGAAACGTTTCGTTATCAGAAAATGGAGGAAAATTACTGTACCTGTCTGAGGACATTCCTCTAGATCAGTGTTCTTCATTGCGCGGCTTTAATTTGTGGCTCGCATGGCAGTAAATATGGCAGTAAATAATACAATGATATGATCATGCAGGCATGCGCTTTTTCTGTCTTTTCTGCTTCAGACGCTAACTTTGTTAGAAAACCTTACCCGTTATTTCAAGACGCATGTCAATAAGCTAAAAATTCGATTCATCCTCGAATTTATTGCATTGCAACAGATTGATAAGCAGACCTGCTATTTATGACTGGATGTAACTTTTGATACTTTGCGGTAAAGGTGGCTCTCCTATCGACTCTGACCTATCAGTTTGGCTCTCATGAAAAATAGTGAAGACCACTGCTCTAAATAGTGCTGTAGACATCGGTGTCTGGCTTTGGGTCTATTTGGGACCTCAGCAACAGGTACAGACCAGCAGTAGTATTTGTATCCATAAAAGGAAAATGACGCAGAAAGAAATGTTTTTGTTGTACTTGAACAACACTCTTCATCGTGCAATGTTTTTATTTGCGTCAGTCAGACAAACAAAAAGATAAATCCCATGAGAATTCTAAAGCAAAGAAAGCGATGCAAATCTTCACTTCGCTTTTGTTTATTTTGTTCAGTTATGTGGCGCTCCTTGTAACATTTGTGGACACAAGAAGTAATGTTAATGCCAGAATATAAACAGCTTAACCAATCAACTAATGGACTGTACTTTTGCTCAGTTCAGTAAAGGAACAACTTGTTGCAGACAGTCAAAAGCCTACAGTATGCTAATTTACTCATTAGTGCATTTCATCCAGACGATGTCATAACTTGCTGTCCAACTTGTTTTGCGATTGTCTTTGTAAATATGTGTTTTTTTTTTTGCCAAAAAAGGCCTCATTATGCTTGAACAATAATGGTATATGACATCATGCAGTTGAGTGATTATATCTTTCATGAGCAATATTCTGAACCAGTTTCACATGCAGAGCTATAGCCACGGGCAAAGTCTCTTTGACAGGCGTCACATTTAAAGCTCACAGACACAGACGTTCGATCACTTCCTTTAAGCAACTGCAGACTTCATGCAAAATAACGAGATTCCCGATCAACTCAGACTCACATATGAAGCGTATGACTAACAGAGCAGTTTATAAGTTGGAGTTTCCCTTCTGTGTGTTTGTGTTTGGGAATGTTCTCATTATCCGGGTGTTTTACTTATGCTTAGGAAGCGCCTGTCAACAAGGGTCTGCCGGAGGGAGACAGACACTGCTTGCTGTTGTGTGTGTGTGTGTGTGTGTGTGTGTGTGTGTGTGTGTGTGTGTGTGTGTGTGTGTGCGAGAATACATAGCCAGCAGGCCCAGTCTGTCAGGTCAATGGGTTTCTTCAGCTTTCAGAGACTTCAGGGGTGTGTGTGTGAAGGTCGAGGAGTGAGGAGGTGTACGTCGGGTGGCACGTCGGGTGTTGACAGGAACTTCATGTGTGTGTGAGCTTGTATGTATGTGACTCACAGCACATATCCAAGCCGTGCCAGGACAGGAAGTGGAACAGCATGGAGACGCTTCCCTCTACACAAAGCCTGTGTAGCATCAGCGACCAACACTGCTCTTCCTTATTTTTTAAATATGAGTGGATTTCTGCCTGTCTGTCCATGTTTGCGTAGACAATGAGATGTTGATTAACCACAATGTAATACAGTACAGTTCTATTAGTCAACAGACAATGGGCTTTTGTTTATTTTATTGGTGGTTTGGGATGTAGTACAGCCACGTGTTTGGTTTTATTTGTCCCGCTTTAAAAAAAGTCATTGTAATCCGATTTACTGTCTCAGATGATTTACCACGCAGAATTCCGAAATATTGCAAGGGATACTGACTCACTTTTGTTTAACATTCGGGTTTTGTCAATGGATTTGGTTGTTTCCTTTCAATAAGGAAAGATGAGACTATGAGAAAAAACTCTGACCCTCGACCCTTCACTAAGAATCAACATCCTCTCTGGTTTTACCTCTAATGGGCTCCCGTCAAATGAGGCTGTTTGTCATGTGCTGCATGGGAGGATGTTATCTCTGAGTTTGTACTCTGGGTTAAAACATGCATTAGCCAGCACCTTCGAGCCCAGACAGCAATTGAATAAGATAATGTATTCTGTGTCAGACAAGGGAATTAGGATGCATGCCAACTCATGTACTGCTGATAGTATGTACTCTGCTCATGATGAAAAATCTATAATTTAATACCATAACTGTGTAGTAGATATCAAGACATTTCAACTTCTTATTTTCTGTATAAAGTTTTTTAATATTAGGACCTACAAAGATGCACAGGTCGTTGGTTTGATCCCAGGGAATGCACTGTTAGTTTTTAATTTTAAATGTAGATGCATGGCAAGTGCGTACCAAATAGACACGCTCTTTCATCCATGCGTGTTCTTTGCTCAGGTTTTAACGAAAAGGAAAACTTTAAATCGCTTAAAACAGACGCGATAGCTGATTCGAACTAGTGACGTTCCAAGGCGGAATCCATCTTTGTAATGTACAAAATCTGCTTCACCATTGCTGAGCTCTCGTCATCGTGTAAAGCACGCCCCAACATTTCTGATTGGTGCCGTGATTTTGATGGATTAGAAATGGGCATGATTGGGCTCTTTGCCAGACTTGCTTTCAGAGTAAATCTAAATTTGTCGGAAGTTGTCTGGGTTTCCCCAGGCTACTGCCAAAGACTATGTTTTATTTCCGCTATTATGCAGAATGTGATGCTCTTACCCAACTTATAAAACTCTATAGCATATATGGATCCAAAAGCAGTAACTATGTGTATATTTTGGTCATCGTTCTGAATATCTGCAACAAAAAATGCATTTATCTCAGCTTTTTGTTTAAACTTTTTTTTAAAAAGAGGATTTGTTTTTCATTTGATACATTTTATGTTTATATATTCAAACATTTTCTGGAAGGAATTAAACTTTTGTGAAAATAAAAAATGCTGCCTGGGAAAAAGATGGAAAAACAGCTGATCATAGCTGTACAGGGATATTTTTAAAACAAACAGACAAAGCATGCCTAAAGAATCGTTACTGAATCTATGAAGAGTGCGGCTCATGGTTGCTTAGCAACAGCAGACGCTACAGGAGCGCAAGCGCCCAGTTGCTTTGGAAAGAAGTAAAGCATCACGGTCGTGTTTTCCAACAGCTTTTAGACTCGAAAAGTCTGACTTATTCTGCAAAATATTAAGTTAAGTAAATGTAAGATATATATAGTAACCCTTAAAGGGGCGGTGAATTTGTCGATTTTATTGTTTTATACTGTTGTCTGAGGTCTACTTATGATGTTCGCGTGGTTTTTACATTCAAAAACATCAAAAACAATAAGTTATACGCTATTTTTTAACATGGATTAGTGGCTCTCTGGAGAAAAGCTTCGTTTGAAGGGGCGGGCCGCATTGAAGACCTGGACGTAAACACCCACTGCTATGATTGGACGGCTTCATTCCCCGTCATTACATGTGTGGAAATGTTTTAAAAACATTAATGTGTGAAAATAGCAGCCGAACACCTATATGTTTGAGCCACAAAAGATTCTGGGTGCTAAAGATGATACATATAAATGACAATACGTATAGTAAAGAAGAAACAAAACTTTAAACTCGACATGACTAAAGTACCGTATACAACACAGTAAGCGCGCATCAGATTATAAACTGCGGCTGATAAGCTCTTATCAATAACTTTGTATATTTCGATTGTGCTTGTGAGGTTGCTCTTAGATACACGTAATGTTAAATACCACAGTTATATGATTAAAAAAGCTTTGTTGAGTGTTTGACCTTTCAAACGCAACTTGCCTAAATTACCGTATACAACACAGTAAGCGGGCATAAGAATCTAAATTGCGGCTGATAAGTCCTTCCTTATCACTACCTTTGCATATTTCTACCGTTAAATTACAATCGTATTGTTAAGTGTTGCACCTTTATTAATCATTTAATGTTTTTAGTAAATTAAAACAGTCAAACATACGATGTTACAACAGGACATATCAAGCGATCTCTTCTAACAAAGCAATAGTGAAACGCAGTAACTTAAATAAAGTAAAATGTCTTACTTGCTGCATCATTTTCGTCAGATCCAATATTTGTGGTGCTTTTAATCACAGTCTCTCTGCAAATCCAGCATCGACTTGCTTCTTTACAAGTGAATCCGCACAGTACACAAGGTAATCAAACACTCCCCACGCGAGCTGGAACTCTTCAAAAACAACCTTTATCCACGCATTCCTAATGTTATTTTCCGAGCCTCCGAATTAAAGTATTCAGCTTCTGTGTTGTTCCCACGCGGTTCTTCCACAACCCAAGACTTCGTTACCATGGTTACCAGATCACCGCCTCAAAATAAAAGTCTATCAGAAAAAATGTATTTAAAAGTCATTTTGGTTACATTTGGCAATCTTTAAAGACATGTTTACTGATTGTTGGAACACACGTGTGTCACGCGAAGCTGTGGGTGGGGCTACAAAAGTGGTCTTTGTATTTGGCTATGGGGAGGTGCTTCAATTCTACTTTGACGTCATATTTCTCCGAATTCCAAACTTGGTTGTAAAACTGGCTTGGTGCCAAAAACTGTTATATTTCAGTAGCACGGACGTTTTCAGTCCTGAAACTTGCAGGATGTTCATTTAACTATGATGACCTCTTATATAACAAAGTATCAAGTTAAAATTGAGTATTTGATTCACCGCTCCTTTAAGAACCTGCAGCAAAAATAGGTTGTTTTTACAATATTTTTTTTTGACAGTCAAATTCTAACACATTGTGCTAGCATCAAATGCAAGGTAAAACCCTTTATACGCATGGCACTTAGGCACACATAGTTTACATCAGGGGTTTTCAAACTTTTTGTGTGTGTGGACCACTATTTGTAATCAAGAATTTTCGCGGACCACCTCATAATACTTATTATAAAATATGTCTACACAAAGTCCTGAATTAATCTGCACATCAAAATAGGCTTACTAGCACTAAAACTATAACTGGTCATCACATCAGTACAACAGGTTTCTTAACCTTATATCATAATTATTTATATACATATTCTCAGTGTTGGGAAAGTTCACTTTCTACATGAACTAGTTTAGTTCACAGTTCACAAATTTTAAAATGAACTAGTTCAGTTCATAGTTCATATTTGAAAATGTTAAACTATGTCACAGTTCCAAAAATGAACAAATTTATAGTTATTTTTTCCCATATTATTATTTTTAAATGATTGCCATTATAGCCCATATAGAACCACCACAGACAGCAATTATTTGATCAGTTTTAACACTGAAGCTAAATGCGTCAGATTTCATCTTCATGTCCAACTTTAAATCCTTATCCAACCAGGGTTTACATTAGCATTGACTGTCTTTTAATTTTTGTATTTGCTTACACATACCTTGAAAGGCTAGCCGGGTGGGGGTCGCACCCCGGGCGAGAAGCGCTGCGAGGCATTGCGTGTATGACAACTCGCAGGTATTGCACACCACACGTGCACGTTAAATAGCGTGAGCTTAGTCAAAGTCTATTTCAAGATCCGGAATATGCGTTAGCAGCCTGTGTTAATCGTTAACGATTTAGGACAAATATGATGTTATTTAATGTTAAACTATTTGGGTTGCGCGGCAGGAATTCCACCAGCGTCTGTGTTGTTGTGATGACGCATGCAGCGTAAACTGGTGAACACCGAGTGGTGGCGGTGTTGCCAGATTGGGTGTTTTTTCCGCTACACATTAAGGCCTGTTTACAGTGTGTTTTAGTCGGGTTTTCGCCTGGAAGAATATACAAATCTGGCACCCTATTGAACGACGTTAAACTGAGAGAGCGTGCCGTTCCCAGGCACCAGAATGAATGAGTTCACAGTAACGTTTATTTGGCAGCAGTACACGTTCGCCCAAAATATGAACGAGTTTGTATATTAAAATATACATATTCTTATTTTGCCTTTTCACGGACCACCTGCAGTACCCTCACGGACCACTAGTGGTCCGCGGACCACAGTTTGGGAATGGCTGGTTTACATGATGCACAGAATGCATATTTTGCCATGACAAGCCACACACAATGATGGCATACAAGTCTTTTTAGTGTTTCTGCTGTACACAGTTTTCATTTAGGGGGCCTTTTTACCTCAGTTCTCCAGGCATTTTCAATGCATTCACTCAAATGCTCTCTAACCTAACTTGCTCCATAATTCAATGTTAATATCTATGAAAACAGCAACGATTGGCTGACAGAAAGAAATTCATGTAAAAATCTTTATATTGTCAAAAAGCGCAATTTGTCTACTTTAAGGAGCAAGTCATTTTTTTTTTTGATAGCACATCAAATGTTAAAGAGTAAGGGTGAAATGAATAGAGTTTGGTTGAATGTGTTTGTGTCGACACATTTAATTTAATATGGTCTGTAACCTTTTTCTCTCTATCGCCATCTCTGTTTGAATATAAAATTGCAGGTTACTTTACATACATTATGTGGGTTTAGGTCAAAGTCCGTTAACCTAATATGTTACATTTTATTTTGATAGTACACTTTATACATTCTAATAACTATAAGTAACCTTGTAACTACATGTCAACTAACTTTCATTAATTTGCAACTATACGTCAACTAACTGTCATCAGAGTATTATTAGACTTCATGGGTTAGTGTTAGGAAAGAGGTAAGGTTAGTGGAATAATGGCGCTTTTCCATTGCATAGTACACCACAGTTTAGTTTAGTTTGGGTCGGGTCAGCTCACCTCACTTTGGCGTGGTTAGCTTTTCCATCGAGTTTAGTATCACTTCGGAGTGGGAGGGATTATAGGCGTGTCGTTATATTTGCGCTGCCTACTGCTGTGACATCATATAAGTGAGAGTGTCGTTGTACATTTCCATTCATTTATTTATTTCTCACTCCACCACAAAATTAAAATCGCCCACCACAAATAGATGTTTGCACATCGCGTTTATAACTACCTCTGTCTCACATGACAGTTTCTGTTCAAACACCCGACCCGTGGCGTCAGTCGACGGCGCTCCGCTGAGCCTCATTCAAGTTGCATTTAAGCATATATAATGCTGACGTGCTCATCGCGAATGTTCCGCCACAAACTCCAAGTCTGGAAAAAACTGTTATAGTGTTTCTGATTCTCAACCTGTGAATGCTTTTCATCACTAAAAGGTAGTTTGGGAACTTATAGCAGAGCACAACATGACAACATGTTTGCTCGAGACAGCGCAAGCTAGCACTGAGGTAAAGCTAATCTTTTACATTATAGCGATGACGCTGCAGTGACGATTCTCTCAGACCAATCAGTGATCTTATGTGTTTTCGTGTCACGTTTGGTATCAGCTCGGGTCGCTTGGAACCCCAACCGAGGTGGTACGAAAAAAAGTATCAGGTACCACGCACTGCACCTAATGGAAAAGCTCTCAAAAGTAAGCTGACCCGACCCAGACCAAACCAAACCGTGGGGTACTATGCAATGGAAAAGCACCAATAGTTGACATGCACGTGCAAAGATACTTATAGACAGTTGAATGTCTAAAGTGTTTGTACATAATAAGCAAACAGTCTACTAATTCTCTAAAGATTGGTAGTTGATAAGTAGTTGCAAAGTTACGTATAATTAGTAAAATGTCTAAAGTGGACTATCAAAATAAAGTGTTACCCTGACTTTTGATGTACTTGCTACTTGCCCAATAACTGATTTTTGTTCATTTTTAACCCAAAAAGTTACGGATAGCTGCTTTAAAGAACAGAATTTGGTAATAGTGCTACTGAAACTTTTGGCTGTGAGAATTAGATGAGTCTAAAACCCTTGAACTATTATTAGTATTGTGAGGCCTCTTTTTTCATAGAGGAAATGGCTCGGGTCAGTGGTTAACGTTGTTTTCAGGGCTCTTGTTTTGATATATATGGCTAATCAAGAGAAACAGAAGCACTTTACTGTTATGTTTTGTGATCTGATGGCAGTTAGTTCACAACCCACGCTGTCAAACTTTCCAGGACTGATTCAAGGCCAGCCTCTACAAACTCACATTCTTATTAGCACAACCGTTCTAAAAATCATCAGCCTGACCTGAGATCAGCAGCTGATGTGATCACAAGCACAGATAATGGTGCCTCTTCCTGAGGAAGAGAGGGCCCTTACTGAGTGGCACGAAGACCTTGTCAAACAGGATGTTTGCAGTCAGAGATGCAGCGTTCTGTTAGACACCTGCAGTGGGACGCTGAAGAGTTTGTGCAGTAAATGAAGATGTTTACCCTGCCTGCTGTGGTCGAAAAATCTGCTACCACTGCTGCTAAAATGAAACAGCGTAGGCCTAGTGTGGGAACAGTATCTATTTGAAAGGTTGCACTTTAAAGAGTAGACCTAAATCTTAAAGTAGCTTAATCTGGTGTAGTTGGTACTCTTTTATGTTCATTTTTCGTGCTTAGCTGCTATAACTGTTTCCCAAACTGACTCTCTGAAAAACATCCAGAATTACTAGGGAATCATGATAGGATTAATTTTATATCATGATAACACTATGGTAGAAAAGTGATTTAGTCAAGAGCAGTGAGATATTTTCATAAAAAGTTTCATAAACATGAATAACAGACAAGAGCAAAATTAGGTAACTTCCCCTTTAAGACCAAAGTCCAGTGCCCGGTTGCATGAAAGTCCTTAAGCTAAGAAATCCCTTAAATATAAGGTTAAGGGTCCCCTTAATAAAAATTGGGTTGCAAGAAAAACCCTTAAAGGGATACTTCACCGATTTAGCATTCAGCTTTGTATCTGTAGAAACCCGGCAGTATTACTGAATGACCATGTTTCCCTCCATCATTTCCCCCTGAGAGGAGAGATATCTGCATTTTGGTTCTGCAAAAAAGTCCTCCGATGATGCAAAAATCGTCATATTACATCATCGGAGGACTTTTTTGCAGAACCAAAATGCAGATATCTCTCCTCTCAGGGGGAAATGAGGGAGGGAAACATGGTCATTCAGTAATACTGCCGGGTTTCTACAGATACAAAGCTGAATGCTAAATCGGTGAAGTATCCCTTTAAGTGAACCTTAAGGCTGTCAGTAAGTATTTACCCTTAAATGCTAAAGTATTACCTTAAGGGTCTGCTATGCATTGCTAGAATGTCCTTAAGTCCCATTTTCCCTTAAAAATTTAAGGGACTATAAGAGGTCCCTTAACGTCACACGCGATGGCTGATTTTATGTTTATTTAAGTACCAACGCGCATTTCTAACGTTCGAAATAATCGCTTCGAGAAAAGTGATGCGCATTTATTAGGAGAATAGCGGTTTGATCGTCCGTCAATCTAAAGTGTTTCCAGTTTGAATTACTCTCAGGTTCTATACATGCGGCACTTTACAGTCTGTTATTTGCGATGTTTCATTGTACACAAATACGTCGTCTGTTGAGCTGCGTGCATTGATTTGTTTACAATGTGAGATTTTGTAACTATAGCAACCGCTTCTCCGCTGCCGTGTTTTGGCAGAGACTACCGTAAAATACTTAGTATAAACACTTAGGTAAGGGTGACAGTTAAGACCTTTGTTGCAACGCTCTTACATAAATCCCTTACCTCAGGGTTTTTTTCTCCCTCAGGGAAACCCTCACTTAAGGAGTTTCATGCAACCGGGCACAGACCCTATGTTACACATGCGTTTTTTCTTTTAGCTGTTCATTTTCCCTTAAGCCCTAAATGGTCGTGTTTATGAGGATACTTGCAAAGACTGGAATTTTGACGCATGCATTTTATGCCAATAAAGCGGGAAAAATGCTCATGAGCGTATTGAACAGCGGTTGCGTGACTTGCGCGCTCCTCAAAGACCGAAAGAGTGCATGCATATAGATCTGTTGTTTGTGTTTCAATGGCTTAAATAACTTATTTTAAACCTGCCGTGCTTAAATACGTGTACAAACATTACGTTTTTGTGACCACGCGCACAGGAGCGTGATGTGGGCGCATAACCTCGATAGAGACAATAGTCCAAAATCTCTACTGGTTGACAAATTTCTACTGGTTAATCATGTCTACCAGTTTATCGCTCACTCCTACTAAGCACAGGAGAACAGGACACCCAGTCACCAGAAAACCAATCTAAGCTGTTTGTAATGCGTCTAGCTCTTTTTTCCACACTAATGGGAATTCAACGATTTGCGAGAGTAGATTACATACAAAGTCAATGCAAAGACATGAATAGACTCAAACTTGTGCGGGGCGATGCGAATGACGTGAATTGGGCGGAGCGATTGCCACAAAAACACGCGCTATTCACCTCAAACACATCTTCGCGCAAGTTGAAAAAATTCACCTCGAGCGAAAATTTGCATGACATGAAGTTTAAACCAGCAAGTAATTTAGATTGAGGAGTGTTGGGTTTGTATCCACCATAATAAATGTTTGTTTAAATGTGCATATTTTCTCTCTTTTCTGCATTCCATACATACTGAAATGGCGTTTTTATCAATGAAAATGGATCTTTATGAAAACTATCTCCAATGTGGATACATTTTAAAATTCCTAAAATAAAAACGCATCATACATTTGGATGCGTTTTTATTCATGTACTGTAATGCAACCGTATGACCAATTCAACCGAAAGCAAGATACTTAGACTATGTTTACATGGAAATGATCTGAAGAGAAAACGCAAAAGTGGCGTTGCATTATCACTTTTTATTCCGCATTTATATGAGCGTTTTTTGGGGGGGAAATCTGTGTGCATATGGTGATGCAAAACTCTGTGATATTTAAAGTGGTATGCACTCCAGGCAGCTAGGTGGC
This sequence comes from Paramisgurnus dabryanus, assembly GCF_030506205.2. NCBI lineage: Eukaryota > Metazoa > Chordata > Actinopteri > Cypriniformes > Cobitidae > Paramisgurnus > Paramisgurnus dabryanus. Next base: position 28,575,161 of record NC_133349.1, read on the forward strand.
AATGTGAAGCACTGACACACAACAACACCAAGTCCACGCACCTGTGTACAACCTTCTTCCTTGTTCTCCCAGGTCTCGTCCAAAGCCGTCTGGTTTGACTCCAACAAATTGCCGCATTAATTTGAGCAGACTTTTGCGTTTTTACCCTTTAGACGGGAATGCGGCGGTAGAGTTTTTAAGATTTCCACTGTGGAGGATGGTTCCCTTTTTTTTTGCGTTTTTAAGCCCCAAAAACGCCATAGCGGTGTAAACGAAAGGCACATCCGATAAAATATTTATAAGTTTTCACCCTTGAGCGTTCTTGTGTAAACAAGGCCTTAGATACTAGTTGTTTTGGCTATTGTCACGTTTGATAGCGTAGTTAAACATTAATGTCAGAATGTATTTCAAAGAAATGGAAAGTAAATATATGTATGATGTAGATGACGCAGTGTTATGCGTTTCACTCATGCACAGTACATAGACGTAACCCTTTCCAGATTTTTTGCGTTGAAGAGCAACTTTTGGAAAATGCTAGTGTAGACGAACAGTGTTTTTCAACCATGCACCCAGATAAGTATAGACATACAGCAGCTTTAAGCTGTGTTTTGGTAGGGAGCTTATTTCTGTGCTAATCTTTGTTGGTGTCTGTTTAGATGTTAGCCTGTCTAACATGCAGTTCAGCTGTTAAGCCTGCCTGACTAGCTTAGTACGTATGTGAAAGAAAACAGGAGGGTGGTTTCTGGTGGGGACCTGGGCATCAAAACAGTGCATACTTATTAGAGTGCAGTGAGGTTGTAATGTCTGCCTTTTACATTTAAGTGTTTAGTTAGAACATACTTAACATTTCAGTCTTGATTCACTGTTTCATAGCATGAACAAATGCAGCGCACTTTCAAAACAAACACTTTTGTTTCAAACAGGAAGCAGTGGGTTGAGTCACAAAGATTATTTCCAGAATGTCTATGCATCTGTAAGATACAAGTTAAGCTTTCTTTACACTGCTTACCGCAACCGATGAAAGATTTACACTACCTGCTATCACCTTTAATCCAGAGTGCGTTATTACCCACCGATAACTGTCCTCCCACATATTTCTGTTTATGGTGTGTCACCACCAGACAAGACAATGACATGCAGACACACTTTGCCTCGGGAGCGTGTCGACCCGGGGTGTCCCGATAGGGGCGTGACGTTCAATGGCCGTGCGGCGCACCGTAATGCACTTGCTTCTTTCCCTGCGAGGTGCCACTTATGTTTGCCTTTTGAAGTGCTTGCCTTTCATTAAAAACCATCACAAAGGAAAGTAAACCCTGGATGCCGCTTCAAAGGCTTCTATCATTAGGGCCAATAGGCCAGCAACAGGTGGAGGGTTATGAGACCTTTGGAAGAAACGCACACTTCAGAAACTCATGGGATGTAGCTCACATTTGGAAGCTCCCATAAAAAGACACCATAAGAGGCAATGTCTTGGTGCTCATGTATAGTTCGATTTTGGACACAATTTTATTATACAATTCCTTGGATAATAAAAATATTTTGATATTTTAGTCTTTGATTGCATGACAAATTCACTGACGGCACATTAATTGACACGTTTACCAATGCATTTGAAAAATTTTGTGAACGAAGAGGACTTGGAATGTAATATGCTAAGTGTAAGACCAGAATATATTCAAAGTCCTAGACATTATTGTTTCATACAAAACTTTGTATGAAGAACAACATGCATTGTGTACGCATCTTAACCCTGCTACATTTTTAAACCAAGCCTGCGAGGATCAATATGCCCTCATTCCACATATCCTGCTTAAAAGCTTCGGACATATTTCTAAGAAAACGAACAGCTTTCAAATAAACAGTAAAAATAAACCACCCTAGCTGACGCAATTCACAGAAAGCTCCACAGCGTCCATCCATGCAGAATGTGTTCATTCAGGCAGGACTGCCGGAGCACATAAGACTCCCCTGTCGATAGTGCTCGATCCGGGTTTAGATTTAGCCTCGGAGTCCTGCAGGGCCGCCCAGATGTCCAGACTGAATTTACGAGCAAGGGAAACCATTACGCAACATACAGGTAGTGGTCAGCGCTTGCAAGGCTAAACAGAAGGGGATGACTCATACTGTGCTATTCTTATCCGGACATCTCTTTGTGAATTAAAGTGAGATTAAAACGCATCTAGTTTCTGAATAACTGATATATGCACATACTGTATAATGGTGTCAAATATTTTATATGCGTGCTTACCATACTTTAGTTGCATTGCTTAAGAAATCATTTTAAACTGATCTAATGTGGTTAGCCGGTTCCCAGACTGGCCATGTGGGTTAGATTGAACTATTTTGCTAGGTTAGTAAGATCTGGAGAATGATATAAACTAGTTAAAACCAGCCTGCTAGGCATTTTTTTTTTGCCAGGTTAACCATCTTACTACCTTTGTAAATAAGCTTGGTCAGAGGTTTTGTCTCTCTTTCTGTTCTGCATTTTTCACTTCTGCTTATTATTAAAATCCAGGATTGAAGCAGATGTGTTATACTGTATTGTGGCCTCCATTGTGGTTTGTGTTTTATTCAATTTTTGAGTATTTGCAAAATACGTAGATGTAAAAGTTTCGCTGGTAATTCATAATTTTTGTAACAGGCCACTAGCATTAACCATATGATACTTAATGCTCAACCTTATTTGAGTTACATTTAAATGAACACCGTTACAACAAAACCCACAGTGATTCAGGGATTGAAGCGTCTTCTGAAATCCATAATTTCCCTCATTTCAAAATATCTGTTTTTACCTCGTCTATAAATAGCACCTTACTCATTTTTTCCTGTTCCTCAGACTCTCCCTCCCGCTCCTTCTGTGCCTCTCATCCTCTCGCTAATTTTGTGCCGTCTGACCTCTGAACATCTGAACATAAATGCTGCCGCATGGTGGCAGGGTCACAGGTCATCATTGATTGGCCACTCAGCAGGAAGCCACTTTGACATTTGAAGGCTGGTAAGTTTTGTTCCTGTGTGTCTCTCTGCACAGACCCTGCTGCTGTTTTCCTCTGAACCGTAAGTCAATGCGGACAGAAGTACCAAACATGTCCGTCCTCATAAAAATCTCCAGAGATCATTGCTGTTTTAAAAAGAGATGCATTTTAAAAATGTATGCTGTCGGACATTTCTAAGGCCTGGGGGAGTTTATATGTATCTGTGTGGGCTGATTTTAAGAGGAATGTAAGGGGTGGCATCCATTAATTAAGATTTTTTTATTACTTTAACCACTACATACATAACTGTTATGTACAGTGCAAGTGCACATGCATACATAGAGTTGAGGCCTATTCACGCCAAGCAAAAACATTTAGAGTATTTTCAATAGAAACAGTTTGGATATGGACCTATTTTTTTTTACTGAAAGTAGTCCAGTGTTTTTTGTCTGAAGTTTCACTTCAAAGCACTTGATAGTGTTATAGTTTACTTAATATAACTGTATTTATTCTCTATCTAATATTTAGTCATTTCATTAGATTAATTAAATCTAATGACATTATTATTTTAACTTATTTTTGTCTCTAAGGGCCGGTTTCCCGGACAGGGATTAGACTAGTCCTAGATTTAAACACTTTTAAGAGCTCTCCAAACTGAAAACAACTTGCACTGACATATCTTAAAATACATCAGTGCCGTTTGTTTTACCTCAAAATGCACACAGATAATGTTTTTAGTAAGGCATGTTTGTTAAAACTAGTTATATTTCCTAATTAAACTAAGGCCTAGTCCTGTATTAAGCTAATCCTGGTCCGGGAAACCGCCCCTAAATCACTCAAACTGCTATCGAATTTATAGCATGCATGATAACAGTGCCGTTTCACAGTAGTATCGCTCTGTTTGTGTGTGTGTGTGTGTGTGTGTGTGTGTGTGTGTGTGTGTGTGTGTCTCACAGCTGAAGATCAGTAGGGGAACTCTGACACCTGCTGTACTGCTCTTATATTCCACTATTGGTGTTACAAAAATGTTGTATTTGCATTCATTTCCGAAAATCGAATAAAGTCATTCAATGTTTTTACATTAGGTCTGAATACTTGATGTTTTATTACAAAAAAACATGAATAGCTCAATTTAATGACAACGCATATATTGGTTTGCATTTAGAAATATGAAATGTAATGTTAAATACACTTTACACCGAATAAAAGCATCAAATTCAAATTAATATGAATAAAAAAGAACAGCTACATTTAAATGACAATCGTTGTGTTAACTGCTTAGTTTTGACTTGTGATAAGTTGACATAACTTATAAAAACAAGTTGAAATTGTTTAACTTAATTTGTTAAGTTAAAGTAACATAAAAAAATGTTGATTTGACAAAAATGCTGCATTTATTACAGTGTATGCTGAATTAGCTTATAGGGGTGAGCGGGGCACAAACTAACGCGGGGTTAATTGTAACACGGCTACTTTATATAAGCCATTTTTTTTTAAAATGTTTTGGGTGTGTGAGTCACCAAATCTAACCTTGTATTATTTTAATCACATTAAATAAACACCATTTAAAAATATGTAAGCAACTCCTAGTAGCAACTGATAGCTGGGATTGAAAACACTGTTTATGCACAGCGGGGTTAGTTGTCACACAGTGTTACAATTAAAGGAACAGTATGTAAGAAATTTATATCAATTAATCATTAAATGGCCCTGAAATGTCACTAGACATTAAGAAATCATTTTCATTTCAAATACTTCTATCACTCACAACAGCGGTCCGGCCAGGATATTGTCATTTAAAAAGTGGAGTTGCAGCCCTCAACTGATGTTTATGTTGTCGTTTGGTATATTGGCCACCAGCTGTGTGATTGCAGTACCAGTTTTAGCCACACGTTTTGTGATTGCAATACCAGTTTTGGCCACAATCCTACATACTGTTCCTTTAAGCTTCAGGTATACAATGATGATGAAATGAAGACAACGTGAATACTATTAATCAAAATGATAACTGTTAATACAATATCAGGGAAAATAACTCACAAATACGAATATTTTTTGTCTTCATTGTGCAGCCCTTTCAAAAAAATCTATTTATATGCATTGATGCTTAATAAAAGGATGGTTAAATGATGGATCATGGATGGATGAATGTGTGGATATCAATCTATTATAGGCAGATATATATATAAACAATAACCACCTTTAGTATATAGATAAAATTTTATTGAATTATTTGTGTTTAAACAAAATTTTCTAGCAGGTGTTACAACAAACCCTCTATTTATTACAATTAACCCCACCTATGGGGTAAGTTGTAACGTTTGCACTCCTGTCGCTTTCGGTGTAATTGTACGATAACAGTAGGTCCCAGAAACAAACTTTAAAGGATTAGTCCATTTTCTTATTTAAAAAATCCAGATAATTTACTCACCACCATGTCATCCAAAATGTTGATGTCTTTCTTTGTTCAGTCGAGAAGAAATTATGTTTTTTGAGAAAAACTTTCCAGGATTTTTCTCATTTTAATGGACTTTAATGGAACCCAACACTTAACAGTTAACAGTTTTTTTCAACAGAGTTTCAAAGGACTCTAAACGATCCCAAACGAGGCATAAGGGTCTTATCTAGCGAAACGATTGTCATTTTTGAAACGAAAAATAAAAAAATGCACTTTAAAACCACAACTTCTTGTCTATATGCGGTCCTGTGATGCGCCAGAGCGACCTCACGTAAAGCGTCATCACGTCAAGAGGTCACGGATGATATATGCGAAACTACGCCCAAGTGTTTACAAGTGTGGAGAAAGAGGACCATTCCGACGTTGTTGGATGGCGAATGATAATAATCTTTGTGTCAGTTTATTGTTTAAAATGGTCCGCAAATCTGTGTTCCATATATGTAACACGTGACCTTTCCACTTACTACGCAATTACGTGAGGTTGCGCTGGTGCGTCACAGGACCGGAGATAGATGAGAAGTTGTTGTTTAAAAGTGCATATTTTTTTTCTTGTCAAAAATGACAATCAATCGTTTTGCTAGATAAGACCCTTATGCCTCGTTTGGGATCATTTAGAGTCCTTTGAAACTCCGTTGAAAAAAACTGTTAAGTGTTGAGTTAAGTATTTCGTGTTGGGGTCCATTAAAATGAGAAAAATTCTGGAATGTTATCCTCAAAAAACATAATTTCTTCACGACTGAACAAAGAAAGACATCAACATTTTGGATGACATGGTGGTGAGTAAATTATCTGGATTTTTTTAAAGTAAATTAACTATTCCTTTAAGTGTTCATTTGTAGCAGAGATGTGTGTGTGTTGATTGTGTAAAAAAATAGTAATCCAACATAAATATTTTTTGAATGATAGAGCCAAAAAGCATTAGGCTGTGCCCCGCTCTTCCCTACTCGGTAAATTCATGTACTTAATATTTTTAATGTCATTTTGTGCTTTCTATGTATTTCCTGCTCTGCCATCTCATATCTCTAACTGTATATCTGTGTCACTTACCTATTCATACCCGTATCATTGCTGTTTCATATCTCTTTTCACTGTGTGGCTTGTTTCATACAAGACTATCACACAGCAACTGTCTGGAGCTGCTGATCGCATTTTTTGGCAGCGCTGAGCTCGGTCTCATTGGCTGCCTCGCTCCACAGCTGCGCTTGACCCACTAAACTTTGTCATGAACCTGAATTCCCATCACGTCATTGGCTGTTGTTCTGCCATGTGATGCTCCGAAATCAACACGCCTTTCCCATTTGGAAGAAAGCGAAAAATCCTGATCGCTGAATAGCTTGTACTTGCCTTCTCAGCAAGGAGAAATCCAGGTGCTTCTGTGCTCCTGGCAAACAAAAAAGCAGACAGTCGAACAATCATTATTATGATTTGTAGGTAAATACAAGCAGGCAGGACATCGCTTGCACAGTTGCAGCAGATACAGTAGAGGAGATTCAGACTCTGTATTTTTTGACACGTCTTGTCTCATGCAGCTAACTACTGTAGCTCCAATTGGCTGTTGCATCCCTCTGGCGTCAACTCACATCACATCATGTAAAAATCACGCATTTTCAACATCTTTATTCAGTTGCAAATTTAGTTTTATTTATTGATTCCCCACAGACCTTTTAATCTCCCGTTTCCTGAAACCCACAGCATACACACCCTGTTTCCCCCTCTCTCTCTCGCTTTGCTTTTCCCATGCGATGCCTCCCTCAACACAGCTGGTTTGGTTAACTTTAACGGATCAAGTATTTTAGAGCAGAATTGTTTTCCTGTGTGTAGGAGAGCACAGGAAGAGATCACACGGATACATGGAATCCAACATTAATCTTTCACACACTTTTTATAATCTAGTATTTCTCGTACCAGAAGATCTTGATCGAAAATTGTGTTTACTTTATTGATTCTAAGGGTCGATGCACTATTGTGTCCCCCAAAGATCAGTTTTATTACTAATAACATGAGTGTAGTTGATGGCCCAACCCGATATTTTTTATAGGGCCCAAAATTGCTAGTGGTGCCCCTTTTCACAAATAGCATTACGCGTCACAAATAATCTTTTGCGGGATCTTTACGGGTTGTGTTTGAATGCAAATGCATTCCAGGAAAATTTTGGCAGTGTTAATAAACCGAAATCAAATGATCCGTGACCAAATCCCAGACACATTAAATTTAATCTCTAAGCATTGACAAACTGGTAATAAATAATTGAAAAGTTCAGATGCAAAACCCTCTAAGTGCGTCGGACTCTTAATGGAATCTGCCAACAGTATTTCTAAATGACCTGAGGCTGGGACTAAACGGATTTGAAGCAAAGTATTTGAGGAACGTAGACGTGCCAAGAGCATTGGGTTAATATCATGATCTTATTTATCTGTTTAGTGGCTTTTACATCTGATCTTCCCAATTGTAAGGGATGTCAAGAGGAAAGCATTTAGATTCAAATACAAAGTTGCTATTATACCCTACTGACATACTTGATATTCACGGCTCCTTTAGGAAGTGTAGTAATTGCAATCTAAAATGACTAAATCAACAGCATTTCATTAGTTTTTTTTAACTCTTATGTGAATGTGAGGCCTGTTGTAAAATTCCTTATTTTGATGGAAATGGTTAAACATGTTTGACCAATCAGGCGTTGCCTCTTCGCTCTGTTTGTTTTCCCAGGTGGAGTATTTTTAAAACTCGGCAACCCAATCGGACGTAAATTGACTCATTTACCTTCTTTTGATGGACAGCTCTTCTCTACAGGGCTGTCAGAGTATTCGGCAGGAAGCCTTAAAACGCATGAATCAGAGAGCAGGCCCACCTGTTATAGCAATACAAACTTTACAAAACCACCTGGAATTCGTCTCTACGGTGAATTCACTTTAACGTATCCAGAATGCAATAATCTTCCTCGTTTGGCTTGTTCTGATGTTGGCAGCGATGTGCTACGTGTAACACTAACAGCATCGGAAAATCTCCGGGTTTAGGTAATGCTTTGGGAATATTATAACTACGCAAATCCCAAGGCAAAAGACCACCCACCTAAATCTGTTTTACTGGCTCTCTTATAAAATTACCCTCATATCACAACAGAAACCCCCTCTTGAGCTCTGCAGGACCTGGCAGAAATCTGCATCAGCGAACACATCTGAAACAAATATACAGCAATTCAGTTATAACAAGGTCAATTCTGATCACATGTGGGGCCAAAGCTAAGTTCATGCATCTCAGATGTAACCACTGTGTTTTTAACAAAATAATTATTTTTGATAAGTCACTAAAAGTCTCAGTGTCTCAAGCTACAGAATGGGATCTATGGTAATTACTTGTATATGAATAATATGAAAGTGATTGGCTATAATTATTTTTAAAGAGATTTAATGCAGGCGAGCTCTATTTTAAGGCCTCAGTGAGGGGAGAGCGGGTGGATGTCATACAGTGAAATTTAGCAGCATGATGCAGCGTCCAGTGCTGGGGTGGTGGATGAAAGGAATATATCATCAGCTGGAAGCAGCAGAAGCCAGGGCCTAATTCTCACCGCCTGCTTCCTGCTCTGTATATGAAAGCCCGGGGGCCGACGACTGCTGTGGCCCTGGACTGTGGGAGTTCATGGAGGCCGTTGATCCCCGGATCCCAAAGAGAAAAAGATGCAGGGGTGTGGGAACCTTTCTCAGCATATCCTGCTCGGATGCTGAACTAGGATCAGTGTATTTCTGTTGTTTGTCTGTGTAAATCACAGTCAATGTTTTGCTCAGTAAGCCCCTTCTGGTAGATACTGTAACTCCACCATACAGAGGGAAAAAAAACAGATTTCTCCAATAATAACCATTTAAAAGAAGTTGTGCTTAGAGAGCACCTATTCTCCGATTTATGATTTTACATTTACTTTGGTGTGTAAGTGTATGTTAGTACATGTTAACTATATGCAAATTTAAAAATCACAAAAAAACGATGATGCGAGAACTGAAATCTCTTTTCTTGAACTACATTGATTTAATTCCATGATCACAAATGCAGACATGGTTTTATGTTTTTGTATCCTTTAGTGATGGGGACGAGACCGCCTAAGCCAAGTCTGAGTAAAAACCGAGTCTTTGAAGGGTCGAGACCGAGTCGAGACCAAGTCCATTGGTTTTCAAATACAGTCGAGTCCGAGTCAAGACCGAGTCTTTGAGGAAGCAAGTCAGAGTTGAGACCGAGTCCTTTAGGAGTCGGGACCATGACTATAAAAACATGTCCGTTTTCATATTCATGATTTAATATCACCCCAGTTTATAATCAACAGTTAGGCCTACAGACTAAGCTAGATTGGGAATTGTTTAGAGGAGCTGTCTTAACGTCTTAATATGGACTATGCTTTTACTATCATTAAAAAAATCCCTACCCCATGCATCATCTTCTGCCTACTTTTCTAGTGATAAATAAACGGCTCTGATGGCAGTATCTTTGCATTGCACCATGGGATGTCATTTTCAAATAATGCCGTCAACATTGAATTTTATTATTATTGTTATGTGCTGTGTGGTTTTTTATATGAACATAAAAAAATGTGTTGGTTTTGAGGACTCAGTCTGAAATTATGAGTCCTTCTCCTCTCACTGTGGTCTGAGACCGAGTCAAGACCGAGTCTTTGAAGGAACAACCCGAGATGAGACCAAGAAAACCGAGAAAGTCTCGAGTACTACATCATTAGTTTTCTTACCTTAATAATTTGTTACGTCCTGCTCAAGCCGCGCTGCTAAGGTTGATCGATCAGCTTGGTCATCTGCATTTTCTGGATCAAATTTACCTCGATATTTACTCCTGTCAGTATTGCATTGGAAGCTGATCTTCCAAATATGGTAATGAGCGTCACTTTTCCGCCAGATGCTGGAGTTATTCAGCAAATCACAACGCACTGGATAGCTGTCCAATCGGAGCACACCGTGCCTTTCGGAACGTTGAACTTTGTACAAAATTGACTTTGTATAAAATTGATGCGTTTCAGAGAGGCAGGGAATAGAGGAGCAACAATAATGTACGGTTTTTTGTTAACCATGAAAATGCAGCTGACCAAGCTGATCGATAACCTTAGCAGCGCGGCTTGAGCATGACGTAACAGATTAGTAAGGTAAGGATTTCACCAAATACACAAAATAACATTCTTTTAGCAACATATAGGGGCTCTTTAAAATAATATGCAACATTTAAATTAGGTTAACACTATTATATTAAAGTAGATGTTTGAAACATACTCTGCTTGTTGTTACTGAAGGCTTTGTGACTTTGTGCATTCATGTGGTGCCATCAGCCAAGCAATGTTGTCATGATGTCATTTCCTGTTGCTCCAGAGTGATAAGGGTTGTGATCAGTCACATTTTGTTTAACTTAAGTGACTAGCTCTAAAAATCCCTGTAGAGTCTGTACCGGAAACTAAAGCCTGATGAGCAATGATGAGAGTTTTTAAACAGGGCCATGTGTCAGCTTGCAAAAGAATTACATTTTAAACAAGGACTAAATGTCTAATAAAATACACATTATACACGTTGAATGTTTACATTAATAGGCAACGTGTTCATTGGTAAATACGCTTGAAATATGGATTATTTTCTCTTATAAATGTATCATTTTGCTTTAGAGTTCATATATATTAACTTATTGGAATCATTAGGATTACTTTAACTCTTTCCCTGCCAGCGTTTTTTGAAACATGTTTCCAGCCAGCGCCAGTATTTTTTATGATTTTCACAAATGTTTAATGCCTTCCAGAAAATCTTCTTCTTTAACTTCTCTAAAATATACTACATATTAAATGTAAGAACAGAGCCTCTGCTTTCAAAAATAAATAAATAAATGTTTCATCCTACCTTCATTATTTCTCTTTTTATCACCTCTCAAATACGGGCAAGTTTCTTCAAAAATATCAAATTTTGAGCAAAAAGCTGAGATAATTGCATTTTTGTGAAGGACTTTTGATAGAGATAGAGCGATGATTAAAACATACACAGAGATTGAAGTGTTTGCCCTAAGGGAATAATTCCAGGTTTTATAAGTTGTGTAAGAGCACCACCTGGTGGATAATAGCGGAAATAAGAATTGGTGGAAAAACTCTTCATTGGCAGGGAAGCGTTTTGTCTTTATTGATGAGTTACCGTATTTTTCGGTCTATAAGCCGCGTTTTATTTCATAACTTGGCTGGTGCTGCGTCTTACAGTCAGGTGTGCCTTGTAAGTCGGTATGAATTAATTTTGACATTTATGAGGCAAGAGACAACATTACTGTGTACTGCCACGAGAGTCCGCCATATGCTGCTCCTGTATTTATGTAATCAATGGATTCAGTAATGTGGAATGATGAGTATGCGAACTTCACGCTAGTTGGCTTATTCGTTTAATTTAGCCTATTAAACCTTCCAGGTAAGTTATCTATGATAATATTACTTTTAACATACAGATTTCTATTCAGCCTGCTGTTCTCTCTGCTATTGTTTAGTTGAATAACTTTAGAATCATTTTCTAAATAAACATCCGGAAAGTACGGTAAACTCACCAATGGCAGGGAAAGAGTTAATGATGTATGTATGTGCTTTATGGAGCTTTGCCATGTTGACCTACAAGAAGACAACATGATGGGATAAGTTAAATTATCCATTTGTGTTCAACTGAAGAAACACATTGTCCAATACATCTGGGATGGCATGAGGGTGAGTAGATTTGAGGGTTTTGGTGAACTAATAATGCAAACTTCTTGTTAATGTGATGTCACACCGATAAAGCCCCGCCCAATTTTATTCAAAAGCTTTTCTAAATGTATTCGTTAGCACGCTGTATCGCTAATGCAGCTAAATATACTATTATCTTAGACTGTATTCACAGGATTTTGATCTGTTTTACCCAGAGTGAGGGCAGTATCTCATTTGCATTTAAAGGTACAGGCGATGAAAAAATAGCTTAATTTTGCTCACACCCAAATAGGGGCATTTTGGACATGCTGTAACAAATGATCTTTGGGGTATTTTTAGCTAAAACTTTACAGGCACATTCTAGGCACACCTAAGACTTGCATAAACATAGGCATAATATGTGCCCTTTAAAAAAATATTTGTTGTATCCTATGTTTACATGATGCTTTTATCCAAAGTAACTTACAAAGATAAGGAAACAATCAAGTGATTTGTCATAGGGAGGCAATAGTACAAGTGCTTATACCAATTTACAAGTTTTCACTGTCCACAGTCAGTATCAATTTGTCAAGTATTCTTTCCAAAAAGACCTACCAGCGAGACAAAAAGTGGCCATCTCCAACATCCAAGCAGTTAGCTTGTTGGATTAGTTAAGGGGCTTGCATGCCCCATGTGGTTAGGTGGGACATACCCCAAAATTCCAGTGTCTTTTTTTGTCACAGTGGCATCAGATCCATTCTGTGCTGCAGGTGAGTATCTGGAAGAAGTGACCAATGCCAGCTCCCACTCTTGATCCCATCCGAGTGCACAGTACTGGACAGAGACCTTTGGGGTAACTCTCCCATATTGTCAACTGATATCATTACTCCAGCACAGACTGACTGTCACCATTAAAGTCACACACCTCTCTAGACATGCAGTTTACAACCCTTACCTGATGTTAAAACAATTAACCCTTAACTGTTAATTTAGTCTTAATGTGTCAAAAAGCACTCCTTTAAAGTAAATGAATAAATAATTGAGTCTCATACTCAGAAGACTAATAATCTACAGTAATAGTAATATGATTAAGAGCATAAAACTAGTCAATGCCTTTGCTTAATAAGCATTGATTTCAATCTCTGACATGCCCTTCATCAATATTAAAGATATTCACAGAATGTTCTTTACATTATGTAGGATGATTTTATGTATAAAATGGTAAATCATAAAGAATGACTACAGCTGGGACTGGGTCACATACTGTAGCTAGATAGACAGACAGATAGGGGGAAATCTGTCTTCATTAGAGTCGCGCATCTGAAACAAAGCATGATTTTCAAAGAGAATTCATTGCTTTTCAAGTCGGAGAAGCGAGGCTTTGTGAGAAATGGTTTTTATTTTGTAGCAAGCTATATTTGACTTACTTGTTATCATGAAAACAATAAGAACTCACAGACACTTGAGAAGAGTGGATGACTGTAAGACAACACAGATGCACAAACAAACACACGCCCACTGCTCCCACCTCACCAACGAGAGCCGCAGTCGGCCGGCTGTTGTTTTGTGAGACTTGAGGGTTTTGGGAAAAATAATGAGCTCATCGCTCTGGCCCCAAGGTACCGCTGGCAATTACCATGATCCATGCTCCTGCTCAGTGGGGACTCACTTCCCTCTCAGGTTTTGTGGGACAGAGAAAGAAGACCTTCGCAGGGTGCAGGCATTCTTTTCTTCTGACATCTGGATTCAAGGGGGGCCAGATATTCAAAGCAACACGTCGGTTGCTAAATAAGCCCACTTATGCATACGGATTTGATGAAATGGCTCCCGTCCAGGGCTGAACGAATGTCCTTGAAGTCAAAGTTGAACGCAAAGTTTTAACGCAAAGAAGATCAACAACTTGTCCCATTTCCAAAAGCTTCAAACATTTGGAAATGTCAGCTTGTAGAGACACACATTTCCAATGGTTTTGCCAAAGGGTGGTTGGCATGGGGCTTGTGTGTAAATAAATAAGGACGGTGCATATAGCTGTTGTTGTTGTTGTTGGCAAATGTGATTCATTGTGTGTAGTCTGTCACATCTGGTCACATCCAGTGGTGGACAGTGGCACAAAGCGACGGCTGCTGGCATTGTTAAAATCAACCAATGCTGTCCGTCTTCCTAAAAGCCTCATGCATAAACCCTACTCAGGGTAACTGAGACTGACATAATTTATAATTGACACTTTTTCATCTCTGGCCCGAGGCACGGCTGGGAAAATTGTTTCCAGAGAGATTTTTGTGTTGCGTTCAGAGTCCTCCCTAACTACCGCAAGTGTAATTCTTTATTAATGTTGTGTTTGTCACCTGTATAGAATATAATAATTTGAGTTTACGGGTTCGAGTTAATAGCAGTTTTGCACACACACACCGTTTAAGAACTTACGAAATGAAAAAGTGCAGATTCTCATCATAATAGCTACAAGCGATAATCATAGTGGTTTTATAAGATTGGAAAATGAGAGAAAATTACCACAATTGCCAAATTTGGCCAAACAGATGAGATCAGTAATTTCCAACCAGGGAACGTGCACGGTACTTCAGGGGTGTACTTACATTAAAACATTTCCAGGAGGATGTGGAAAGATTTGGTTTTTATAATATTAGAGCTTTAAAAATGTAATTAATAGCTTAACATGTTACTTTGGAGGAAAAAGTAAATCACATACAAATTTTGTGTTTGAAATATTTGGCGCACTGTAACTGTGCATTCACACCAGCCGCGGAAGAGGCGGCAAGCGCGGATGATTTACATGTTAAGTCAATGCAAACACGCGATTAGGCATCCTGCGGCGCAGTACACGCGGTAGCCGCGGCGCGAATGGCGCGGGGCGTTCCGCGCGTTCCGCACGAATTGAGCTTTGCCGCGGGAAACGCGCGAGTTCAAAAATCTGAACTTTGGCGGAATTCCGCGCCGCGTTAACCAATCAGGAGCTTGCTGTAGTAGTGACGTGATTACAGGAAGCAAGCGGAGTGGTGTAGTCTCCGCGGAGTCGCAGAAGCCCCTCCCATGACGCGGATTTCCGCGTGAATTTCTCGAATGACTAGAATTTCACCCGCGGCTTTCACGCGAGAATGAAGCGAGTGAACTCAAATGTTCAAGCGTCCAACTACGCGCGAATAGCGCGTTTTTGCCGCCTCTTCCGCGGCTGGTGTGAATCCACAGTAAGAAAAAGTGGTCAACTCGCTTCCCTAGCTGTCACTGAAGCAGTGGCCTTCACAAAGGTCCTAATATGTAGCATTTAGGTACATTTGGTGCTAATATGCACTCCTAGTAACTAGCTGCGTTTCCCCTTCAAATAATGCAAATTAATAAAGCAAATTGAAAATGCGCCCAATGGAAACATAGAAGTTTCGCATAAACTCTTATTTATTGCAAAAAAGTTTTATGCATGGGTGAGGTGGTATACAGGCAATTCAAAAAAGGAATATAAGGAATATATTGCAAAACTGCAATGGAAAATGCATTTACAGGTCACCTGACTTAAATGACTAAAAGTCACATGACCATATATACAAATGTGGTGCGGTATGTTTGATTGGAGTGTGTTCGACTTCATGTGGAGTCACAGGAACCATCAAGCACATGACATAGAAATACAGCAATAACGGTTCGCGAGTCGACTGCTCTGTATGCTTTTGAATCACTCTCGCTGTAGTTTAATGTCATATACATGTCGGTCTGCACGGTGCTGGATTGAGTCGAACACACATTCGTCGCCATCATTTTTGGAATTACTTATCGCCATATAACAAAATTGTATTTTAGTCGCATAACATCCAGAAATAAAGACGTTGTCCTTTTGACATTTAGAAAATAACGTTTTTGTGCAAATCTTGAATGGAAATTCATCAAGTGTGAAAACAACTTGTTGTTTCTCAACAAACTCACCTATGCGTACAGATTTTATGAAAATTATTAAATATTTGGTGGAAGTTTATAAAATGTGTCATGAATCTTTAGATTGTCTGTGTGCAACATGTTTTGTTAACTCTTTCCCCGCCATTGACGAGTTATCTCGTCAATTTGGAGAAAAAATTTGGAGAAAAAAACATTTTCCTGATGAGTTTTATGTTAATCTGTAATACCGCGATCATCCACTAGATGACACACTTAAAAAGTGATTTACTCATTTTAAACTCTGTGTATGTTTTGATAATCATTCTGAATCTGATCTCTAACAAAAATCCTTCACAAAAATGCTATTATTTCAGCTTTTTGCTAAAATTTTTTATTGCTGACGAAAAAAGATCCATATTTAAGACTTTATAAGGAGAGAAAAAATATAGATATACGTTTTTTTTTACACATTTCCCGTTTATTGTTTGTTTGAAAGCAGAGGGTCTGTTCTTTCATTTGATATATTTGTATGTTTATATATTTTTAGAAGGAAAATTTCCTAGAAGGCATTTTGTGAAACTTTTGTAAAAATCACAAAAAATGCTGGCGGGCAACTTTTAAAAAAATGGCTTGCGGGGTATGAGTTAATACACTGATATATAGCAAAATGTTGATTTGTTTGCAACTATTGTACCTGTACACACATATACACCAAATACCCAAAATATCTTTCGTTATTCAACCAGCACATAAACCTTGCCATTATCAGTCAATGACGCCGTTATATGATGTTTGATCATATGTGTTTGTTTGGTGTTGAGACCCCAGATGTCAGAGTTGAAGTCTGCATTGGTAATGAGAAAAACACACAGCTCCATTTTTTTTACCCCAGGAAGTTGGCAGGTGCAGATCTCAGAGCCGCTGGTGTGTCACAGGCCTGTTATTAGATTCAGTAGTCTCACTTCGGCAATGAAGACAAGGCTGTTTTTCATTACTCCGTGAACTTATTAACAAGCTTACTTTATCCTTAAAGGCTCACCCTTAATTGCATTTGGAAATGAAATGAGACTTGGCTTGAATGCTTAATGAGGACTTTTGAATTTGATAAAGGCTACATTTTGGATTGAATCTTTTATTTATAGCTCATTTTACAATTGAAGCCACAAATGGCAATCACTTGCGTTTTCACAGAATTACTTCAATATGATCTTCATAAAAACCGAAAGCTTCAAGGATATTTATGAATTTTCACATTTAAGACCACAACATACGATAGTTGTCCCGGTGTGATTGATTCCCTCCTGTATTCGGGTCTCCAGCTTAAAGTCAGATCAGCAGTCTTCCCTTGTTAACATGAAAGATATCACTGACTAGCAAACATGCATCCGATTTCCGTGTTCAGTGCTCCGCACCTGTCAGGAAAGTGACAATTTATGCATGCGTGATGATCCTCCCCTATAGTCACCGTCTGTGCCGAGAACACCGGAGGTCTGATTGATGATAAGATCTAATGGTCCAGCCCTGCCAAATCCCATGGAGGGTCACAAACACCCCCCCCCCCCCCCCAGTGGTTGAACCACAGACTCCTCTCAGTCTATACACAGCCGGAGACCCTCTGCACTACCTACTGAGTCATCTGGACTGTCTCTGCTGGGTGCACCCACGCTGAGAGAGCCAATATATCCACCTTTGCTCATGCCGACCCAGCCAATTACTACAGCGTGCTGTAATTTAATGTGTACATATGTGGCTCCCCGACGAAATGGTTTCAATTTAATTTTGGCGCAGCTTTTTCTGAGAACATGGTGACTGTATGGAACACAAAACTCAGTGTGCCCCTGTGTTGCCTACAGATAATTGCGATGATGTAACCATCGGTTTTCTGAGCTTATACATGTGTCAATCTCACCAAGGTTTGCTGGACCACAAAGTAATGACACCATAATTTGCATAACTCCAATCTGTTGTTGTTTATGCTTAAGGAGTTCAAGCCAATTTGAGTGAGTTATGTTCAGACTGGAAATAGTCATTTACTAAATACTATGCCGGATATAAAGCTTACTTTTTTAACTAGCATGTAAAACAATATGCTTAAAGTAAATGTTTTAAACATTAGTACCGTATTTTCAGTACAATAAGTCGCTCAGGAGTATAAGTCGCATAAATCAAAAATGCAACATGAAGAGGAAAAAAAAATATATAAGTCGCAATGGACTACACGTCGCATTTATTTAGAAAATGATTTCACAAAATCCAAGCCGAAGAACAGACATTTAATCTGGAAAGGAAAGTTTTTCAACTAAACAATAGCACACAGAACATCAGGCTGAATATATGTCCGTATGTTAACGTAACATTATCAGTTATCAGGCTAAATGAACAGAACAAGCCAATGCGAATAAGGTTCGCAGGCTGGTCAATCCACATCACTGAATTCACTGAATTACATAAAAACAGGAGCAGCAGACTTTCGTGGCTGTATGCGGTAATGTTGTCTCTTGGTTCATATATGTCAAAATGTATTCATACTGACTTACAAGTCGCGCCTGACTATAAGTCGCAGGACCAGCCAAACTATGAAAAATACTGCGACTTTAAGTCTGGGAAATACGGTATTATACCCAGTTATCACATGACCTTAGTAAATTTGTCACATATTATTATGACGTTGAATGTTTATTATTAAGTAGTATCCAGTAATCTAATTTTACAAGATTAAAATATATCTTTTGGCAGTTAAATTAAATAATTAAATGATGGGAATGTTTACACATCAAAGATGTGCTAAAAATGAAAATGTTTTGGAAAAGGATCCACGATTTAAACGGAAATTACAAAAAACGTAATATTATGAATTTACTGTATGTAAATATTGCTTTACCGCTTGTTGTTGTACTGGTTTTCATAAAAGTATTTTTTTTTTGCACGGAGAAGAAAATGGTATTGTTTAGAAAAAAACGTACACTTTGAAACTCATTGTTTGCATTTACGGGATCCCACAATGCTGTCGTTGTGTAAATAAACAGCCAAAATGCAAAACACGTTTACGTTTTCAGTTGGAAATGGTGTTGTGTAAACACCCACTTAGAGATAAAACTCGCAACTGTATTTGTTCATTCATCACACTGGAATCGGAAGGTCAAATAGTGAGCGTAATGCTAAGCGTATAGTGTACATACTCCATACTACAGAAATCTTAGGAATAGTATGGTAGTATGCCATTTTGAATACTTTTGTTCAGATGTCATCTATTTGGTTTATGGTTGTGATTTAGTTTTCAGTGTGTACAGTCCATATTTGTTTCTACTCCCAGTTGTTTAGTTTCCACAGGGTTTTCTGTAAGATATACTGCAATCGCTGCAGAATTGAACCAATCATCTGCTTTGTTTTCTTCCCTCAGAAACTGCTTTTTGGCGCCTGGCTCAGTAAGAACATTCATCACTGGTGGGCAGGACACAGCGAGACACAGTAAACGGCCAAAGTTCACGCCAAAAGGAATGCTGAACTCCTCGAGAGAAGCCAAAGAAACCCAGCATCAGCAAAGAGGAGCCGAAGGAGTCTCATCTCCTCTCTGCTCCTGTCCAACCCTCGAGGCTCATAAACAATAGGCCTCTCCACACAGGAAGTCTTCGCACCAGCCAGGGCCGAATCCAAGCAACTCTATTATCATTCCAGTTGCCACAGGGCGTTGAGCCATGGCGAACTCCGACCCCTGGCCTTATTTTCAAAGGTGATCTTTGATCCCTATTGTGGCTCAGCGATCCGCTCTGAATCAAGACGTGGAGAGAGGGGAGCAGGTGAATCGCTCTATCTCTGCTGTTGTTTTTGATGTTGAACATGGTCTGAGGCGATTTCTCAGCGTGTGCAGAGAGCAGGCAAAATGCAGGGATGGAAGTCAAGATGTTTGGCTTAAGTTTGCGATTTAGTTGTTGTTCGTTACGTCTTGATGTTCAAATTGTTTATTCAAATTGTTTATTAAAAAACTACTTTGTTTTTGTCTTGTATCGATTAAAATGTCAACAATAAGGTTCAACATCTCAAACATGACTATCTTTCTAAACTTTTGTTTTACAAACAGCCCTTTGTCTAAACCTGACTAATCTCATGAGAATTTGTCTGTATTTTACGAGTTAGCTAATTCGTTAAAGTAAATCGTACAAAAACATATGATTATCATAAAAACTCCAAAAACAAAAACCCACTCCTAACCCCAATGTCACAGGGGCAAGGGCAAATCATAAAAGGGAAATGCAGGGATGGAAGTTAAGATGTTTGGCTTAAGATGTTGAAAAAAGTCTACAGTACAGTTTGCAATTTAGTTGTTGTTTGTTGTGTCTTGATGTTCAACTTGTTTATTCAAATGTTTTTTTTAAAGTCTACTTTGTTTTGGTCTTGTATCAATTAAGATGTAAACGATAAGGTTTAGCATTTAAAACATGACTATCTTTTGAAACTTTAGTTTTACAAACAAGACTTCTCATGAGAATTTTTACGTATTTTACGAGTTGGCTAATTTGTTCATAGTAAATCTCCAAAAACGAAAACCTAATCCTAACCCCAATGTCACAGGGGCAAAGGCAAATCATACAAGTGAAATGCAGGGATGGAAGTCAAGACGTTTGTCGTTTAGTTGTTGTTTGTTGCATCTTGATGAAAGAATTGTTTATTCAAATGAGTTGTTTAAAGTATACTTTGTTTTTGTCTTGTATCAATTAAGATGTCAACGATAAGGTTTGGAATCTAAAAAATTACTATCTTTCGAAACTTTTGTTTTACAAACAGGACTTCTCATGAAGATTCGTACGTATTTTACGAGTTGGCTAATTCGTATGAGTTCGTACAAGTGAATCGTACAAAAACATTTTATTATCATAAAAAAACACTAACAAAATCCCACCCCTAACGTCCAACATGATCTCATAGAAATTCGTGTTGTAGTCACAAAAAATAGATTCATTTATTCGTGTTCATGGCATGTAATTTAGCTTTTTTCGTGCCTTGAGCACGAATGTCTATTTCAGGTCATTTTAGCACAAATTTATAAAATAGTTTTTTGTGTCCGTGGCAGGACTTTCTTTTTCGTGTCATTTTATTTATTGTTTTTTTTCTTCCTATTTTCATTGTCGCTTGGGGTTAGATTTGGTGTTTGGGTTAGGATGTACTTTTATGTATTGGTTTCTACATGTTTTTCTTCCACTTTTAAAACTATTCTCGTCCGGAGTTGGGTTTAGAGTTGGGGTTTAGGGGTGTCACGATTCTCCAAATCCTCGATACGGATACATTTTCGCTTCTAAGGTCAGGATTTGATTCAATTGTCGATTTCTAAAAAATTTTTGAAAGCACTAATCAAATTCTATGCCATTTTAGACCTTGAACTCGAGGATGCCCTTCCATGTTAGTCGTGCTGCCAGTGGAAAAATATGGTACACGCACATACCTGATAAAACGAAACTTCCTGTCAGATGAACATTCCTGTCAGTACTTTGCACCTTAAAACACGCTTTTATTACCGTCAGACAAGATTAGACTATATTGAGACTATACCCCAACAAGTCGTGTTTAAAAGCTGTTTTCATAATTCTTAAGCAACTGAAATAAGTTGTTGTGAAACTTAAACTGATCTCAGTTCAGAGAAACGACTTAGCTGAAGACGAGAGGCGCGTGCTGTTTCTTGTTTCCCATTTAAAGCGCAGCTCGCGTGGTTTCTCCTGCATCTGCCATGCTATCTTTTGACTGGCTGTAGTTAGCTAAGTTAGAGGAGGTTGACTCACAGCACTCAACACATGTTTTTTTACCACTTGGGAAGCCGACCGGAAGTGACATGGGACGTGGCAGTATCAACGATTCCATTTTTTAATTGGAAGTGCAAGGTTGTGACTTAATTTTGATCGATTTCGCTTTAAAATAGAAATCGTGACACCCTTAGTTGGGATGTCTAAAAATGTCACAGAAAGTGATTCTAACCCAAACCCCAAGCAACAATGGTAAGAAAATAGGAACAAACAAGAAGAAAACAATACATAAAATAACATGAAAAAGAAAGTCGTGCCACGGACACGAAAAAGACATTCGTGCTCAAGGCACAAAAAATGCGCAATTTCGTGCCATGGGCATGAATAAAATAATACATTTTTACTTGACTATATCATGCCCTGCTGTGTGATCAGTGTCACGTTCTTCCTGATCCCATTTTTTAAACCCTAGTTAGTGTGTAATGTTGCTATAATAGTATAAATAATATCTGTAAAATGATAAAGCTCAAAGTTCACTGCCAGGCGATATATTTTCTTTAATAGAATTCCTCTTTCAAAGCCTACAGCAAACGGCCGGTTTGGACTACAGCCCTCTACTTCCTGCTTTAATGATGTCAGTAAAATGGTTCGTTGACTAAACTCCGCCCACAGGAATACGTCAGTCATCAGCTTTGGCTCAAACGGCTCTACTAAGCTAAGCAGCTATCGAATCACTATTCAAACTACACAATCAGAACTCGATACGTATTTCTGAAGGAGGGACATCATAGAACAAGGAAGACATCAGCCTGTTTTGAGGACAGTGAAAACAGCGCTATAGAGAAAAGTCAATTGTGTGAAAAATACCGCGTTTTTTACACGTGAAACACGAACACATGTTATATTGCCCACTATAAACACAATCAAAGCTTCAAAATCACAGAAAGAACGGGAGCTTTAACGTTACAGGAGCAATGGCAAATCATACAAAAATGTAAGAATGTGGTTGTATAAATTAATCCAAATTAGCACCTCGTAAAATATGTACGAACTGCCATGAGATAGCACTGGCTAAACATAAACATGATCTTTTTGGGCTGAAGTACCTTGCATCCTCCAATTATCAATAAACTAAACAGTACTTCAACTTGTTCATTTAATTCTCTACATTACCGTTTTTGCTGCCTCACATCTTTGAGTTTTTTTTTCCTCTCACTCTGTCTGTGTATTACTGTGTATAAAATCAATTTGGGCTTGGGGCTGATCTGCCTCACAAACTCCTTTGATTTGGTTCCCACCACCGCCTAGCAGAGGACTACAGGCAGCCTTAAGTTCTTTAAGGGATTTGTACTCCCCCTAGCTTTAGCTCACCAACACCAACACCGGCTCTATCTGCCGCCCTCCGTGGGGCTCCTGAACAATGCTAAAAGAATTACTAACTTCAGTTAGATTCTGTTGGAATACCGTCAAAGAAAAACAGGCTTTCGTTGCAGACCTACCTGCAGGGCAAATGGCCTTCAAAGGCTGTGATCAAAAACTGTTTATTGTAAAATGATGCATAAACATAAAGAAAGTTCAGGAATTCAGTTAAGCACTTAACTTTCCATTCAAAGACAACCTTGTAAACTTGAATCGAGGTTCATTTAAAGGGATAGTTCACCCAAAAATAAAAGGGAGATATTTGGAATCCAATCACGAGCCCCATTCACTTCCATATTATTTTTCCTACTATGGAAGTGAATGGGGCTCATGATTGGTTTGGTTACAAACATTCCCCAAATTATCTCCCTTTGTAGTATAAAAAAAATATTTATACTAGTTGAAACAACATGAAAGTGAAAAAATTATGAATTTATTTTTATTTTTGGGTGAACTATCCCTTTAAGCATAAATTAATGTCAACTGAGACTTTGAAACCATTAAGCTACCGTAGATCTTTGATCTTTTTTTTTTGAAAAGGTTTTTATGTGTTTTTGTTAAATTGTGAGTGAGTCTTTCAGTTCCCCTTTAAGAAACAGACACAGACTTTCACTCCATCTGTTATTTTTTATTTTGGGGAAAGACAGAAAAGAGAAAATGATTGATTCCCTTTCACCAGACCCCAGCTCATCTCGTGTTAAACAGCGCCCCCTGTGAACAGTCACGGGCACTGCAGGTTTGATTCATACTCGTGCATGCATGCAAGCATGTCTGGAGTTCATTTAGGTGGAACAGGGTTAGTTAGCTCGCCTGGGCTTCAAAGCAACGTTTCCTCGTGATTGAGGTCGACTGTAATGATGTTTTATGAACATGCAAGAGGGAAACTCCAGAGAAGAAATGTTTTAGCACCTCTTGCTTTGAACCTTCGGCTGTTTCTGCTCGTTCGCTCGACCTGTTTTATCGCCTCGTAAAAATGCAGGCGTGTTAGCGAAGTTAAGATTTCCCCTTTTAAATTAAAGTCAAAGTTAAATTCACATTTACCTGTTTAATTGCTGCTACTTGGGTGTCATTAACACAGAACAAATGCATTCTGGGGTCATTTGGCAAAACGGTGCTATTTGTGTCTCTCATGTACATGTGTAAAAATAAATTAACTTATAAAAAATATGTGTTGTGCATCAACCATAGACTGTAAAAAAAAGATGGACAACGCCTGTTCGCTCTCTTCCATTGGTGAAAAGTGAAGCCGCCAGGGTCCCGATATGGCGCTGACATCTTGGGTCTTGAGTCTGCGCAATAGCGATTTCGGGACCAGTCATGCGCAGTAGTGAGCAGGTAGGGAAGCCGCGAAGTCAAAACCCCGCCCTCGCTCTCGTAGAATGCGCATATCACACGATATCACAGCTGTCAATCATGACGTGACACCACCGTTTTTATATCATTAAATAACTAACTAAACACAAACCTATTTTAAAAACAAACATTTGAATTTACATCAGTGTGATAAAAACTACAAAAATGACAGAAACCAGCTTCGGAAAAAAGATAATTGAAGTGTAATTAATTTTTTTAGTTGGTCTCAAGTCCCATTGAATAACATGGGGAGGCGGGGTTTATGACCTATACTGGGACCAGTCACTGGGGGGCGATCGAGACGTTTTGGCTTCACTTTTCAGGGCTTGTGCGGCACGCTTGGCATCAACCCTGCTATACAATAAATAGCCTGTTGCATGAATAAAACAAACTGTTATAATGGCTACATAACCTTTTTAAGAAGCACCCTGTAGTTTCACAACACTGAGTGTCAAATGAAGTTAAACTAGCAATTGTGTATTTATTAACACTTAAGGGAAGCTAGTCCATTTTGTGTTGTAAAAATACTCAACACTATACAGGCATATCATGTTTTTGCAGGTTTTCTTTGTGTGCGAAGATCTCCACACATCTGGTTTGAGTCATGCTGAGTTCAGGCTTTTCATAAGTTTCTACCTGCATGGAAAGGCGAAGAAACAGACCTTCATTTCTCTTTCTCTCAAAGTCGCTCTGTACTAAAAAAAAACATCCAGATACCATCAGCATCACATCAAAAGTGCATGCTGGCACGACTTTGCATTTTTATCTGACAAAGGCGGAAAAGTTATTACTGGGTCACCTGCCTGTCGGTTTGTCTGCTTATATAACAAAAATACAGGCTGCATTGGCGAGCACTGGCGAGTTATAAAGACCAGCGCGTAATCACACACTCACGCTCGTGTGTGTTTGTTTCGATAAGGTGTCGCAGACGCCTGCGTCTCAGCATGAGTCTGCAGTCTGGACCATCTGCCCTTATTGCTCTGAGCCCCGTGGATGCAGTAGGCGTCAGTCTGCCTGTCTGCCAGGCTGTGGCTCAGCTGGTCAGTGTGTTTGTCTTGGGCCATAAGAGTGTGCCATGATTTGGTTCCCTCTATAACCGTGGAGGAAATCAAATATACTGGATCTGGTTTCATCAGTCATCTATTAAGAACATGGTCACGTAGCTGATCCGATCCAGTCTGATTCAAAAGCATGACATGTTTAAAACATATGGACTGCAGTTTCCGATTTCTCACATCCTGTAAAAATATAAATGGGAGATTTTAAAGCTGTGCACCTTGGAAAGTGTCTCTTTTAACCAGATGCTTGTCTGTACTGAGATGATTAACTACACTTTATGTGGATTTGGTTTAACTGGGATGTTTTCGAATGTTAACAGACTTTTTAGACACATGAACACTTTGTGTATGACCATCGTGCACTTGACCATGTTAGGATAGTTTACAGTAATAGTAATCTGATAGAATTGACAATTACAGTCCAAAATACACAATAGGGCGGTCTCCCGAACAGGATTTAGAT
Organism: Paramisgurnus dabryanus; assembly: GCF_030506205.2. Lineage (NCBI taxonomy): Eukaryota > Metazoa > Chordata > Actinopteri > Cypriniformes > Cobitidae > Paramisgurnus > Paramisgurnus dabryanus. The sequence continues at coordinate 28,601,141 of NC_133349.1, forward strand.
GAATCCAGGACTAGGCCTTTGTTATTTTAGGACATTTAAGAAGTTTTTATAAACAAACCTTACAAACCTTACAAAAAACTGTACTGGTGTGGATCTTGAGACAAAACAATGACAATGATATATGTTAAAATATGTAAGTACAAGGTTTTTAAAATTAAAGTAGCTCAAACATGCATTTAAGTCTGGGACTAGGATAAGTCCTGTCCTGGAAACTGTCCCAATGTTTACCATTTTAAACATGCAGTGTACATGCTTTAATCTGTTAACATCCACACTGACATTATATTTACAAACGATTAAACCAAATAGTGTTGGTGACATTTGATCGTCTTGTCTTATCTTAAAACAAAAGTAAGCGGGTTTTCCATGCAGAAGGTCTGCATTGGTTCAAAATGAGAAAATTAAATATTTCAAATGAATAACGAATGTTTCGTACCTAACGTATTAGGTTAATAGCTGTGTTATAAGCAGGATAATGTACAGGCAGCAGATTGTTGTTGCGAATTAAGCCCATTCAGTGTTATACAATACCCCCTATACATTATCCCTTACTTATTATGCTCAAAGGTGAGTTTTGGAGCAATATTCCAGCCAGATATTAAAATTACCCCATGATTTACTCACCCTCAAGCAATCTGAGATACACCTGTCCATAATCTTTCCGTCGAACACATTTGGAGTTATTTTAGTAAATGTCCTTTCTCTTCCAAGCTTTATAATGGTAGAAAACAGGAATCAGGGAACAACTTCTAACTTTAAACCCCAAAAGTGCATTCATCCTTCACAGAAGTAATCCACACGGCTCCAATGGGTTATTAAAGGTCTTCTGTGGGTATTTGATGCGGTTTTGTAAGAAAAACATCCAGATTTCAAACTTTATAAGTAAGGAATAATTGACAACGGGCCTTTGAAATATTAAAAAGTAATGCACACCCAAGGTGGTAATGCGGCACGACGCGAAGTGTTATTTTGAATAATCCAAAGGACCGGAGTCAATTATTCCGCCTATACGGTTACCAAAAACTTTGTTCTGGTGTGTATTTTTAAGACATTTGACAAGTTAGGTGTGCAATATACAGAAAATAATCAACACCCATGGAGCATTTCTCAGCCAATCAAAAAAAGCATTCAACAACTCCGTGGTATAAACTGTAATAACTAGCTTCCGGTAATGGAACGATCTTCGACTCATGTAGTGAGTTTTCATTGCCATGAGTATGTTAAACAGTGACTCTCATGAAGAGTCCAAGATGGCATCGCTACCGGAAGCTAGATATAATAATTTATAAAGTTTAAAACATGGATATTTTTCTTACAACATTGCATCGATTACTCGCAAATTACCTTTATCAACCCCATGGAGCGGTGTGGATTACTTCTGTGAAGGATGAATGCAATTTTTGGGGTTTAAAGGCAGAAGTCCTGATCTCCCATTACTGGAAAAGCAAAGACATTTACTAAATAACTCAAAATGTCTTTGTCTAAAAGATGATGGACATGTGTATCTCGGATTGCTTGAGGGTGAGTACATAATAAGGTAATCTGAATATTTGCATGAAATTTCATTTTAAAGGGGTCATATTATGAGATTTTTTGAGATGCAAAATAAGTCTGGTGTCCCCAGAGTACATATGGGAAGTTTTAGCTCAAAATACTATATAGATAATTTATTACAACATGTTAAAATTCCCATTTTGGAGGTCTGAGCAAAAATGTGCCGTTTTTTGGGTGTGTCCTTTAAAATGCAAATGAGCTGATAAAATGCAAACTAGTGATGCAAAGTCCGATTCATTTGTGCGAACCGGCTCTTTTCGGACAGTTCGGCTCATTGAATTGGTTCAAAAAGCAGATTCACCGGTACCTGACGTCATCAAGAAATGACATCACTACGCATTTACTATATCAATGAAACATTCAAATAAAGTCGTTTATATCAACACATAAAACTACAATATGATTTGCATGCACAATAAATCGTACCAAAACTAAAGCTTTTTAACAAAACAAGCATATCAAGAAACTAATAAAAAAAGAAACTTTGCGCATCAGGCTCATTCAAATCCTCGGTGATTCACACGCAGTGTCAGCAACTCATCCGTCAGAGTCGTCTGCAATCCTCGCCTCGGCAATCATCGACAAACTTCGTTCAGTTCTTTTTGAGTCCAACGTGCTATTTTGGCTGTGCGTCATGAGTCATCAACCCGGAACCTACAGTATGCCCAAAACTAAAGTTTGATTCAGTTCGATTTGTGAACCGGATCGACCGGTTACTTCCTGAGAACCGGCTCAAAAGAACGATTCGTTCAAGAACCTAACATCACTAATGCAAACACTGATCGCAATGATGGTGGTTTGTTGTAATTGAAACTCAATTGTGCTGTTAATTATTTATCCTCTCTCTTTCTCTCTGCACTAAATGGCAGTGCCATGGTTGGATAGTGCACATTAAGGGCCGGTATCAGAGTCCTGCATGGGTCCATTTTTGGAGACTCGCTCCCGCCCCTACCCGCAAAGTTCAGCACCAGATTCGACCCTTCAACATTGATAATATCAAAATTTAATCCGCACCTACCCAGACCCGTTAATATTTGGACCGTTACCCGACCCGCACATGCATAAATCACACACGCTAAAAATTCCAATTAAAGTGCTTTATTTTTTATCTCATACCTCTCAACATCACAACAGGGTCATGAATGGGCTAATGAAACAAGCTAAAGTGCGCTTTGTTTTGCGCCAATTAAGTAGCCTACCATCGGCACCTAAATAGGTTATGGAAACCTGATAACTATAAACAAATAGACGTATTAATGAAAAAAAGAACAAGAAAAAATACAACCAACCTACCGAAATCATAGTCATAGTTTACCAAAACAAAGTTACTGGGTTGATCTTTTGGGTTTTCTAGGTTGATAGAAGCACTGGGGACCCAATTATAGCACTTAAACATGAAAAAAGTCAGATTTTCACGCTATGATTATTGATTACAAGTTGTTTAGGGGCATTAGTGTTGCTAACTACTCCTTTGTACCTACAGTACTCCATTACTGTAGTTCCAATTAGCTTGTGGCTTTACAAACTACAGTTTCAAAGTAGTTTCCCACTGCAGATCAGCAAAATGCAGTTCACCGCACTTGCGTGCCAGACATGGTGCGATTTAGCTCCGCCCACCGAAGTAAACACAGCCGAACATTTGAAGTGGCTCAGTTAGACTGCACTCAGATTAACGGGCCGCCCTCAGGTGTTTATGGACGTATCCTGTGCCTACTGCTTGTTAAAATCTTATGGCATGTTTATTTTATTTAGCTGGAGCCGGGATGGAATAAGGAGCCATTCTGGTGCTTTAACTATCCCGAATTCCCAGTAAACCAGAATTTCCATTCCAAGATACAAGCCACAGTCTATGAAGCATTTTTAAGTGAATAGCTTATGGATGCTCAGCCATAGATTGTTTAATAAAACACGCAGATTTAAGTGCTAGTTGTTCGGTTATGACTATGCTGAATTTCAATGCCGACAAAGGTCAAGAGAGGTCCGTCGACCTGGGTATTACATAAAGCGCAGGAAAACCGAGCACAGAGGCTTACTGAACCAGCCACGGAAACTGTATATTAATCCTCTCCCAGAAGGGAATATTTCATTGCACCACATCTGGCAAAACACAGGACACACATTACTGCTGTGTGCGTGAGCTTGGGCTTTTCATGTGGCATTTCTTTGCTGGTATATGTGCGCTGTTATGCTTTGCATGGATATTAAAAGATCTCTTGTCACTGTCTCATATGCTGCAGTACGAATGGTCTTTACAGGACAAACACAGATGTCCAAAATGATGAAAGGGAAAATCATTTAAAATCAAGTTTAAAACACATGTGCTCCGTTCTCAGAAGTAGAATCTCTTGTGTAAACTTTTACTTAATGACTGTAATAATGTCAAGTGCTGTAACCATCAAATGAAAAGTACAAACATATTTTTGAAGACACTCGAGTATGCACTTGATCATAAACATGTCTTCAACGTGATTTTTATGGTTAAATCATTTTTTTTCCAATGCCATGAATTTTTTATATGAATACCACGTCTTTCAAATTTAACCGTGAAGTAGATGTTCAATATAAATAAAAAGAAGATATACCTGATAAGAGACTTTCCATCTCGACACAATCGTGAGCATCTATGGGTCTTTTCTCTGACCTCAGCATTTTATTGAGATGTCTTTATCTTTATTGTGCTTTCAGGACATTTACTACAATGAAAGGAATTTTATATGAATGCATTTTAGCAGATGCTTTTATCCAAAGTGCATTGAAACTATACATCTATTTTTTCATCAGTCCATGACCTTTGCATTGCTAATGGGATGGTCTACCAACTGATCTGCATTTTACCTCTTAAGATTGCTAAACTGTGTCATTGTTTATGCATTTGAATTTTAATAAAACGCACGTGTCATCCAAAGAAAAAAATCTTTCTATTGCAATAAAGGATTACTATAGGATAACATTTATGATGTAAGCTGAGTTTATGTTCACAGCTGTAGGTCATCTCCATGTTATCACTATGGAGAGAGGTGTCTGGTGTTCTCAGATATATTAACAACTTCATAGCTCATTAGCATAATGGTACATTCACACGGGGCAACGTTAATGCTTCTCATTTACTTTGAATAGGGGACATCATGCATTGCACAACTGAATTGTGAATCTGTCGGTGTCACGTCACTGGCATTGCTCGCGGCAGAAATTGAACATTTCTCAACTTTTCAAGCGCCGATGCAGGTGTCAGCCAATGAAGATTTTGCAAGACCGGGGAACAGAGGAGCATGTGGTGCTCCCCCTGTGATTGGCTGTTGTCACTATGGCGATTGCGTCAGGGACACGCTTCAGATACGCCCTCCGTCAAGCGTTAATGCCCATTTCCCCAGTGTGATGGTACAGACAAACGGGGTGTAAGCGCTAAAGCCCGATTTATAGTCGAGCGTAAGCTCTACGTCGTAGCTACGCGGTAGGTTATCCATAGCCTTTGTGTAGCCTGACGTGCACCTTGCAAATTTTTTAACAGGGCGTCAGTTCTAAGTGGAACACAAGCCCTGTGATTGGTCCACCAGAACCCCTTCCATCAGGTAAAATAAACTATTTCCATATTTCCTTTTGTGACGGTAAAAACAAAGATGAGCTAAGTTGCAAACCGACGCGGAACCTAATCCGTTGACGTCACTGGCAATGCTTGCGGCAGAAATTGAACATTTCTCAACTTTTTAAGTTCCAATGCAGGTGTCAGCCAATCAGAATGCCTTATGCAAATACCTAGTGCAAAGCCAGCCAATTACGTTTGCAAGACCGGAGAAAAGAGCATCATGTGTTGCGCCCCCTAGGATTGGCTGTTGTTACTATAACGGTACATTCACACGGGTGAAAGTGTTAACGCTTGATGGAAGGCTTTCCTGAAGCATGGCCAACAGCCAATCACAGTGGCCGCAACACATGCTCTGGTCTTCCATAAACGTAATTGGCTGGCTCTGCCTAGGTTATTTGCATAAGGCGATCTGATTGACTGACACACGCGTTGCTGCTTCAAAAGTTGAGAAATTTTCAACTTCTGCCGCGAGCAACGGCAGTGACGTCACCCATTAAAAGTGAATGGGAAGAGTTAACGCTTACGCCCCATGTGAATGTACCGTAATGATTCCATCAGTGCCAAGCTTCAGCCACGCCCTCCTTCAAGCATTAACACCCATTCCCCCCCACATGTGACGGTACAGACAAACACTTCTCATTTACTTTTAATAGGTGACGTCTTGCATTGCCGAACTGAATTGTGGATCCGTCAATGTTGCGTAACTGCTGTTGCTCACGGCATAAGTTGAACATTTTTTCAGATCACCTTATGCAAATAACTAAGTGCGAGCCAATTACGTTTATGCAAGACCAGAGCATGTGTTGCGGCCACTGTGATTGGCTGTTGGCCACGCTTCATATAAGCCTTCCGTCGCTAACGCTTTCACCCTGTGTGAATGTACCGTGAATTTACAGTATGAACCAAGCTTTGCCAAATATGATGTCATCAAGAGTAAAAAAAACAGCTCAGGCTTGACTCCAGGAATGTGGACATGTGGACGGGAGGACCAGACATTTATCACGGAAGCTGGAGAGCACTGACAGATGACCTCTTAAGACCTTTTAACATAAATTTGTCATATTTCCACCAGATATTCTGAAGAATGCTGTTAACTACACAATACTGACATCTATAGTACGCGGTTAGAAAAAAGTATAAAAGCCTTCACTGGGATGATTCCTCATACTAAGTCCTCATACTGTATGTACCATTTAGGTACAGATATGCATACATTTGGAACTAATGGTGTACTTTTGGAAAGGGTGCTGCACCAGTGAAAGCTTTCATATCTTTTTTGAGAGCGTATGGACACCAGACATGTTTTAAAATATCATCTTTGTGTTTTTTAGAACAAACAGTCAGGTTTTGAGGTATTAAACAACATGATGTTGAATAAATTTTGACAGAATTATTATTTTTATTTGAGCTACCCCTTTAAGTTAAAAATCCATTCTGCTTCCTGGTCATTACAACTTGTATGTGATAGAGCATGTGTGTTTAATACTGTGTGTGTTCATGTGTGTATATGTGTTTGTGTGTAGTGGGTGGCCTTCAGAGCAGCCTGGCAGCAGCTGGCAGCAACTCTCTGAACTTCCTCATTAATAAATGATCACAGGCTACCATCTGGAGAGAGCCCAGGTTATGTGCATGTGTGTGTGTGTGGATTCAGGGTGGCAAGCACAGGGGCCAGTAAGACTTCACCCTTTCAAACAGTCTCCTCATCTGCTTGTCTACTGGGGTCATAAAGACAGAGAGAGTCAATCAAGGCCATTATTGTAACACTCAACTTTAAGATTCACTCCGCCCTCTGTCTCTGTTTTTTTCCATGGCTTACTCTCTCTCTCGCTCAAATACTCTCACCCCAGGTGACCCATCTAAACTCCCTCACCCATTTCCTGTACCGGCTTTCAATGCAGCCCACATGTGTTGCTCTTGTAAAGCAAAGCACATGGCTGACTTTTACTCCAGGAACCAACGATGATTTATCTTATATCTTTCCGAACGGCTAGAGTTCCTGTTTCATTGGGTGTAAGAGACGCAGTTTGAAATCTGAACTTTCCTTCAGCTTTCTATCAACAATCATTTTTGGAACGCATAGTGGATTTTTGGTGCCATGCAATGCATACTGCTATGATGATAGGGTAGTCCAGGTGCTGTGGAGCCCTGTGATTTTTAGCATGTTGCTATGCAGTTGCTAGGGTTACCGTAGTTACTGTCAAAAGAGTTCACCTGTACCTCTCCATTATATTCTGATATGATACATACACTCTTAAAATGTGCTTCAGGGTGGCACAGCAGCTCAGTTGCCTCACAGCAGAAAGGTGCCTCGGTTAAGCCGCGGCTTGGTCAGGTGGTTTACTGCGGGTACTCAGATTTCCTCCCACAGGCCAAAAACATGCAAGTTAGGTGAATTGGAGATACCAAATTGCTCCTCCCCCATCCTGTGTATGGATTAAATATTTCTCAATATAGCCATAGATGCTGAAATGGTGTGAAGAATAAATAAATAAAAATATGAAAATGTACTTCATGATGCCACAGAGGAACCATTTTTGGCTAAATGGTTCCATAAAAAAAACTTTAACATCTGAAGACCTTTCAGTTATGTGTAGTGAATAAAGTTCTTTAGATTATTAAAAGGTATGAAAGAAATGGTTTGTCTAAAAACTGTAAAACTATGTTTCTTTGAGGAACCAAAAATGGTTCTTGTATGGCATCGCTCTGAAGAACCTTTATGTATCTTTACTTTTAAGAGTGTCTGACTCGGGTACATACAATCGCTCTATCATTGTACAGTAAGTCATTTATTTTGCAAGTTTTCCACTTAGTGAAAATATTGATTGCTTTAAAATCTAAAGCACAGTAGTACAAATATAGTACAAAGTATACTACAGACTAGGGATGCACCGATACCGATACTGGTATCGGGTATCGGCCTCGATACCACATTTTCTAAAGTACTCGTACTCGTTAAAAGTCCCCCGATACCTGAAATCGATACCAAGGTCTGAGAAATGTCTATGTTTGAGCGGCGTGTAAGGGGTTAATGCCTCTTGTGTTGTCCAAAGAGGCAGAGTTTACAACAAACTGGAAAACTAGTCCTTTGTTTTTTTGTTAAATTATATTACTAAAGCTGTTACCTGTAAATTTAAATCATGTTTTTTTATTAAGTACTCTGTATCGGTATCGGCAAGTACTGAAATGCAAGTACTCGTACTCATACTTGTATTCCAAAAAAGTGGTATCGGTGCATCCCTTCTACAGACGTTGTATACATTGTACAAAGTTTGTTTCTGACTGGGTATTGTTTCGTTTCGTTTCACAGCACGTGGGTGTGTTCTCCCAAAACAACATTATTTCTGATGTTGAATATTTACCATTTGTGATCGGAGTGCACCACAGGAAAATCTGATAAGATAATCGGTGCAACCACATAGAAGATCGGACCTAAGGGGGAAAATCGGACCGATTATCTTTTGGTGTGTATCGGGCTTTAAAGAGTATATGGTAACAAGTAACTAAGTTGAAGGTACTTAAGCAATTAAAAATTTCCGTACACTGAACATAAAATGTCTCGATTCAGCCATACATTTCCTGTTCTACAAATAATCAGTTACTTTATTTCACACCTATAGTTTTATAAAACTAATATTAGGAGAACTCTATAGATGGCATTAATGAACAATTTTGGTTTGTGGTCTAGTAAGAAGATGCTGCGCCGCTTAAAGGCATTGCAGGTTCATAACAACAGATTGTAGCGCCTCGTCAAGTTACTGCTGTTTGCTGGAAAAAGTATGTTACTACTGCAAAAACTTTAATGTTTTAAAAGTATCTGAACCACCATCAAGCTGCAGAAACATTTAGTTAAGTTAGTATCCTCGCTACTTGTAGTTAACTACTCCCCAACACTGATATAGCATATCCTCATTCCCATGAGGAAACAAGCTTAAAAATCATACAGAATGTAAAAAAAACTAAAAAGTTTACTTTAAGGCATGGGTTTTGGGGTTGGGTTGGGGGAATGGAATAAAACAGGGGAGGGCATTCTTGTGCTGAGTCACAATTCGCATACTATCCGTCCTAAATAGTATTCAAAACTAGAATTAGTACGTCCCAAATCGTAGTATGTTGAAATGAGCATCCCAAAGATACCCGGATGGTCTACTATTTCCGGTTAGAATTCGAAGTGCAGATCAATGCACACTCTAAGGGCTAATATTGCCCACAACCCATTGCGTGCGGGAGGGAGGAGCTTAACCACACTGACCCTCTTGCTTATTTGTAGTAATACTGTGGCTGTACAAAACAACTTACAATGTGTTGAATGAGAAAGATGCTGCTAACTGTTGAAATACATTAAGCTTGATGTGTCGCCATAAAAACTCAAACAAGTCGATAAAAAATTGCCATTTAAAAAACCATGAAGAGAAAACAGGATACGCACATCCAAAAGTCTTGACCAGGTGCCAGATCAAAAATGAATCAAAGAACAGAAAAAGATCTGCACACTGTAAAAAGTCCCTTTATTTAAGTAGTTAAAACTGCAACGTTTCGGTCAAAGACCTTCGTCAGGCAAACACACACACACACACACACAAACAAACAAGGATCATTATTAAACAAGAGTTCACAGGTTCAAACAGTTTCAATTAATGACACCTGTTAACAATCAAGGTCACTCAAGCAAGCAGCTAAAGCTTAGTCTCATTGAAGTAACACCTCAAAACATCATATAGCACCCAAACATTCTCCCATCATCTTTCTGATATACGCTTCAAACAAGATTAATCAATACTTAAATCACATGGAAAAAAAAAAAAAACTCACTCTTAGGTACAAAAGATATCAATTAGAAACATGAATTAAAATCAAGTTCTAAATTCAATCCCTTAGGAGAAAGAGTATTTGGTGTGTAAATGTAGTAAGCTTCTCTTTTTAATAGGAGATTGTTAACATCACCACCTCTTCTAGGCACTTGGACATGTTCAATTCCAATATATCTAAGTGTAGAAAGATTATGTCTTTTTGAATTAAAATGTACTGCTACTGGGTTTTTTTGATCATTTGTGCGTATACTACTTCGATGTTCTGCAATTCTAGTTTTTAAAGCTCGTTGTGTCTTACCAATATACGCCAACCCGCATGGACATTTAATCATGTAAATAACATTTTTGGTGGTACAAGTGATGACACCCTTAATTTCAAACTACATTTAAAAAACCACACCAGAGGGAAAGTTGTAACATTTTAAACAATCGCCTGAAAATGTTAAAAACTTGGATTCTTGGTATATTTCATGTACAAACATTTGACTTACTTTCGATTGTAAATATACTGGTATTTCTCTGTGCTTTTATATTGTGCATTGAAGACCCGTCACCCCCAGCAACAACACAAAATTATTGAATATATTTTTATATGATATATCAGGCCACTTCTTCATTTCATCCTTCTACTGGGTCATACATGTTAGGTGTAGTAAATATTTACCATAACTGTTTAAATCATGCTTAAGGCGTGCTCCCATGACACTGCTTTCTATTGAAATGGACATCTCGCACAAAAGAAAGGGAAATACGTCACATTGTGTTTGAAAATAAAGTGGATATAGTATCTTCATGTTTAACTATGCCATTGCAGGTATATATGCAATTCATCTAGATCTAAATTACTAAAAAAGAAAACAAAGTAATGCATGCTTGCATTTGCAAGTTGTTTAATGTGTGTAGATTACATTTAGCAGAAATAATAGGAATATGTGCTACTGTAGGAGTTCTCCCACAGAATCCATTGTTTTTCAAGTTTGCAATTGACTTTAATATTCAAATGTAATTCACCATTAATGGCAACACTAAATGATACTGCAGTTTAATACGAGTTAAGATTTCATATTTCTGGTCTGGTAATAAGATTAAGAAGGGTCATGAGCAGTATTGATGGTGCTGTTTCGGTACATTAAACATGAAAGGTTAGGACCACTTATAGTAACACTTTAGCAAATCATTTTGCCTTCAGCTAATGCGAGAACACTGTTTTCCTCTCTTTAACATGCACTGACAGTAACACATTGGCCCATTTACATGCATTTAAATCCCACATTGCCTGAGATGATAGAGGTTATGGATGCATCATATTCACTTTAGCTGTTCCAAGCCATTTCTCATAATTGACCAGTCAATGTTTGCATCGCAGAAGAGTAACTGTGGCCATTTCCATTTATTTACGTCCTCCATGTTGGTATTTAATGTATTTTATGGACTCATTAGCATCGTTTCAGAGCACGTCGAAAACTTTTGCTGTCGTTCAGTTGCAGCGCAGCGGCATGAATCTTTCATGAGGGAGGTACAGGGTCGAGCCCTTGTGATTGTTTTTTTGGTCAAATGAAGATCTCCACAGAGGAGCTTCTCTCATTAGCATCTTCTCTCAGCATGTACTTGAAAGCTTTTTCTCTCTCTGGCTCAAACTCTTACTTTGACCTACCATGATTTTCTTTTTTTTTAAAGGACATCAACACAAAGTATTTACATTTACTTCACCCCTGAGTTTTATCAGGCCTGGTGCATTTTTAATATTAATTAGTTTGAAAAAGACGGTGATTAGCGCTATTATGAGGGGTCTTAACCTCTAGGGCATGCATTTGTTACGTGGACCGTGGCGGTTTGATTTCGATGAGTTCGCATTGAGGTGACGCACGCCTCTGAAGTAGGACAGGTTAAAGTTATACTTTTGTGATGTTTCGAGGTGATCTGACAATGCTTTGCACTTTAAAAACAAACATTTTGTGGCAAAACAAACACAAGAATGTTTTAGTTATTTCTACATTAATCAAATAATAAAAAAAAGAAATGTTGCAAGCATGTTGAATTTACTACAAATAATTTATTTTTAGGTCTATAATTATTGATGCCAAGGTTTAAAAGCCTTGTTATATTTATTAATTTCAAGGATACATTATAAAACGAAATTAATTGAACTTAATTTAATAAAAGAGTCGTTTTCTGGAGATCATGCTCAAAAATTATCAGCCAGTTTTTACAGTTACCATGTTTTTTGTACTGTGTTTGTGTGTTTTTAAGCATATAATGACACTTTTACTAAACGTTTGCGCCAGCGTCTCTTATTTCATTATAAAACTATAAAGAAAATGAGTGGTGAAAAGGCATGGACACAGTTGTTTCTCGGACTAAACAAATGCATTTAGGAGTTTCCATTTGAGATGATTTGGTTTACGCTTGTCAATTTAATGGTATTTTCCCCATTATTTAACACTTAAAAAAAGCATGTCTTTAACCCTAAGCTAATTTGTGCTTTTCTCGATAGATTGCGTCAGTCATTATGGAAATGAGATTTTTGCACTGGTGATTTTTAAAGTGCATCTTGTCAGTAAATTAATCCCATCAGCGCTATTTTGAAATTGTGCTCTCACGATAATTTGCCCTGTTTAGTAAACCTAGCCCAAACATTTAACAAAAGAACAAACAGCCTATGGGATGGTTTCCCGGACAGGGATTATCTTAAAACAGGACTAGGCGTTAATTATAAAATATAACAATGATGCATTACTTAAAAACATTACTTGTGTGCAAAACAAAGGACAACGATGTATTTAATGATATGTCAGTGCAAGTTGTTTTCAGTTTGGACAGCTCTTACAGTACATTCATTTTAGTCTTGGACTAGTCTAATCCCTGTCCGGGAAACCACCCCTATATATTTGACTGCTCAATGGTTATGCTTTGTTTATTTAAAGTACATTAAAACTTTATAAACTGAAATGTTTTACTTTGAATCACATTTACTTTATTCACTGATATGTCACAAAGTTTCAGAGATGTATAAAGCTAAAAGTCTAATGGTTTAGTAGTTCATCTGTAATGAAATGAACGAATGAATGAAGTAATGAAAAAAGCTCATTTAATCTTATTTTTAATCACACTTCAAAACTATAGCCCTGTGTGTCAGGATCTAAGCTCAGTGAATCTCTTTACAGTCATTTTCCATTATTTCGGAAATGTTCCAAATAAAAGCCAAATATTATTAGTGCTGATAAAACAGAGGAGGCTTTCATCTGGCATCTGATAATCTGCAATGTATGTGAGTATCCTGTCTCAATACTAAGATAAGTCAAGGTGCGTTGAAAGTCTGTATAATATACAGTAATCGAAACTATTCTGGGGTTGTATTGATGAGTTTATAATCCTTGTGAGTTCAGGGGTTTAACAGTAGTCAGTTTAGATTTTTACTTTTATTTCATCTTTATGTAACCATGGTGGGACCTTGAGAATACGTTTTGTTGTGTGTGTGTGTGTGTGTGTGTGTGTGTGTGTGTGTGTGTGTGTGTGTGTGTGTGTGTAGGTGTGCATGTGTTCCATGCAGCCAGGCCAGCGGGGGAGTCGGGGGCTCGGAGCAATCGCACTCGGTTATGGTTTTGTGTAGTAAAGTCAAAATGTGAGCGCGCCCTGACCCCACACACTGTAGGAACACATAGTAATTGAGAAATCATTCTCAGGTGTTACTGTGGTGAAACTGTGTAAATATGTTGAATGATTTTCCCCGCAATGCTGTCAGGGCTATCTAACCTAACAGTACTGCGTAAGTAGTTGAAGAGTTCACACTTACAAATAAGTCAGATAGAATTAATGATATGCGTATTTGGTGTGCTGTCCGATGAGAGTGCTCTGAGCTCGGCATTTGGCCCGAGCCCGGAGCACTACTAAACAAAGAGAGGGCTCCGGGGTCTGTTTTAGGCCCGAACTCAGAACAACCCCCCCCCCCCATTCAGGTTATGAAGTAACCAAGTAAGAGAGAGGAGACGGGGTGGTGGAGGGATGCTAAGAACTGTCGAAGGACATGGGTGAGTTGGTTGCATGTTTATATGGCTTCCACTCATGCCGATCAGGTGGACACCTGATTGCTGATTGTTGATAGATGGGGTCGTAATTACGAGATAGTTTGGCAGATTATTTGAACGTGCTCCTCTTGAACTTTGTTAATAAAACATCATTTGTTGAAATTAGCATTTCTTTCAAGGCACTCAAATGTCTATACTTTTCCATAACAATAACTGTACATACTTTTGGGATGCAGGTTTGGGTTGTATGCGGGCATCTGGTTTCCCATCAACTATGAATTTGCTCAGGAAAGCTTCGGCAGGTGGATTTTGATCGTGCTCATGAAGGCAGTTTACATCTAGGGAAGTATGCGTTACCATGTCCTGAGGACCTTATCTTCAAACACACTATTACTTCAACTATAACAGTTTTACTTGACCTTTGTTCAAATTACATATTATATCAATTTTAATTATTCTTAGTAAATTTGAATATTTGTTACTATAGATAGCCTATTATTTTTATGTGCCCTGCCCACTCCTCGCCATTCTTCTCACAGTGTCCATGCCCATTTAAGTTACATTTTTCAAAATGATTGTAGGGCCCTATAATTTCCGCGATCACGGAATCGCGGACGGAATCGCGGAATTGGCTAATTAACACGGAATCTAGTATTAACGCGGAATTTAGCGGAATTTTACATATTTTGAATAAAATTATGTTTTTGTGTGGGAGACGAACGTATGTCTGTGGGAAATGCAGACCAGGGGAAGTAAATCTGGGCGACACGCCCCCTCCCGTGTTTTCAGACCCCCTCCAAAACACTGAAACCATGGCGAAGCGGCTCTCAACGACTCTCCTTTTGTCAGCGAAAAAATAAAGAAATTCGACGCTAAGCACTTAGTTCCGAGCAGGTCTCACATGACTTTTATGTGACCGGAGAACTGTTATTTTGTAAGTTTTGTCAACACTCTGTTCACGGTAAGCGCAAAGATACATGCACTCTCTCATCCACGTCTGTCTCACTGCACCTCTCACACGTGCACGCGCTCACGCATCTGTCCGAAGTGCGAACACAAATCCTCATGTATTTGTTCAGTTTTATGCATTTCAAGCGAGCTGAGGCAAACTAACTATCCCTCGCATTTAAAATATAATCATCTGCATCATGGCGCCGCTCTCTGTCTCTCTTTCGCTCGCACGTGTAAAGAGCTGCGTGTTCATGCTGTCATAAGTCAGATCACTATCCTGTGTATCTTTGTAAAGTTATATGCATTTCAAGCGATTGTGTATAAAATATGGATCGCGTTCCACTGGATTGATGTATTTAAGGCACTTCTGAAGGCACCACTGCTTTGACACCTTGTTGTAGCCTCCTGCAACAACACTAAACAATGCATTGAATTGAGTTGTGTGTGTGCGCCCGCTCGTGTGTATGTGCGTGTCTAAATGCATCTTTTATAGTCATTAAGTAATCCTGTTATCCAGTTTTTCCCCAAATCATTTACATTTTAATCATTAACATTAAAGGCACACTCTTTTTATGACTAAAATAACAGTAAAGGGTAAAAAAATATAATTGCCAAAAATTAAAACGGATAAAACGGAATATGCAAAAATTAAAACGGAGAAAACGGAATTTGGGAAAATATAAAACGGAATTTGGGAAAAAATAAAACGGATTTTATAGGGCCCTATGATTGTAGGGTAGAGTGGAGCTGAAAGAGTAAGATTTCATGACCCTTTACTCTGCAAGACATCTATTCTCCAATGTCTCACTATACAAAGATGATACAAGCTCTCTTAATAAAAAAATGTCCCTTCTTGATCTCTGCTGTTTGTAGTGTCTAAAACTTTGAAAATGAAACCTCACATCTTCAAGCACGTCAAAGTGGGGTTGTTTTATTTTTATCTTATGTTGTATCTTATGCGATGTAGTGGACATGCTGTTCCAAGTTGCTCTTTCTTCCTTTCTCAAATGCCAGTAGTTTGATGATCAAATCAAGAGTAATTTCTCAGTCTCTATAGCAACAAGGCTAAATTTATCAACAGCTATTTGTGTTAGTATCTGATGTAATAGAAGATGAAAAGATGTAACAGCTGTACCATAACATTCGTACTGTACACTCAAAGATCCGTACACCAACATTCAGAAAATCTGGAACAATCTGTGATAAACTCACAGCCCAACTTCCTCCTAAACTTCATTGAACATTGCTGAATGTGATCGCAGAGCATCACTTTAGGTTTAACCGCGAGCTGTCAAGGCAAATCTGGTCCAGTGGTCCACAGGCTCATGAAGCAACCTGCTCATACACTAATTAATCCTCACCTGTCAGCAAAACTGCTAGTGCATGCAAGCCATTAACTACATAATGATCATTATAATGGAGCTGGAGATGATCATTACTGCAATCATGACTCTAATCGTGCCAGAAATATTTGCAAATTGTTTTTAAGATGATGGTAAGATTGGCTGACTTATTGTAGTGGGTTCAGGTTTACAGCTCAATATAAAACAATTTCCTGTTATACCTAGAAAATGTTTTTTTTCTTGGGTTTCTTTCTCCTAACCATCTGTAACAAGCCACAGGAGATTTTGTTAGTTGTTTGTTTGGTTTCTGTTTCTGCACTGTCATGCGGGGTAGAGTCACTAAAAATGAAATCCCACAGGTCAAAATGATCTTCTTCACAATCTAAATGACTGTATATAATTTCTGTACCACTAGTGTCACCAGACAGGTTTCCTGGATGGTCCCCATGTGCTCTGTTAGTTGGACAATCAAACTCATTTTATTCAATGAGCCAGATTTCCTCTGTTGAGCTGGTTGAGATACTCAGGGGCTGTTTACACGGCAACGATTTACTTACACTAGAGGCACTATGGTTTCAAAAGGATGCAGTGTTTTTCGGAATTCACTTTGATAAGACGACAATACAGTAGATCAGGTGCAAAATGTACAGCGCTGTAACAAGTTCAATGCATTATCATCTCATATTTAAACCTCAAATGTCAAAAGATAGCGGAGAGCCAGTCGAACATAACATCTTGACTGAGAAGAGGTGAGAGGATGACCACACAGCTAATCGCTAAAATAATAGCAAAAGACTTAAAGCAACACTATAGAGTTTTTTTTACCTTAAAATAACGTTTCCAAAAAAGTTTCAGTGGTTCATCCACTCAAAACAGGGTGAATGGCACTTTCACATTCGCTTTGCAGCCCTCTACCAGCCAAAACCACACTAAAGAAGTTTCCAACCGTCGGGTAGTGGTCCTGTAGTTCGAGTGAAAACTACAAAAACTTGCTTTACGGCAGACCTACAATCCAATCAGAGCCAGCTATGCTGCAGTATTTACGACAGTGCTAATGAACAATTACGCGTCTAACCTGTAGGGGGAGCAAAGAGCAATAACTCTTTAGTGTTGCTTTAAAGCTGCTTATTAATGTTATGAATCCTTGTGCTTTGACTGGACGTGTTTTAAACCGTGCCGTTACGATGGTGCGCATCCACAACGGGAGTTAAACTTTCTGTCCAGTACATTACTTAGTTCAAGTCTTGCATGTTGTGCAAATAGATGCACGTTGTATACTATATTATATAATATGCTGTATCAAGTGAGGTGTGGAGCATTGCACGGACCCAACCAAGGTGCCGTGGGTGCACTTTGGAAGAGGACTTCTCCTTTTGCTTTTGAATCATAGGATTGATGTCATATGCTGTTCGGTCTGCACAGCGCAACAAAACACCAAACCCAGTCTTTGCTGTGGACCACAGGCGCTCGTTACATAACCAGTCAGACCTTCATAAATAAACAAATAAGCCCACTCTGCCCATCCCTACTTATCCATACATGCAGCAAGCTGATCCTGAAGCAGTAATCATTTTCACAACTGATATTTGGACATCTAACATAATGTCAGTGAGCCTGACTGAGTTTGAGAGCACTTTATTTTGAGATCTGTTCAAATGAAAGAATATCCTGTAATTTAATGCAGTTATGGTGAAAGTGCAATGTTTAATAATTTATTTTATGATTAAAATACATGTTGTTATTAAATAAAAGTGTATTTTTGTTTGTAGCCTATATGCTATCAATTACGGTTTTTGGAAAGCAAATTGGCAGGTCACATCTACAGAAAAAAAATAGAAATCATAATTGGTTAAAGGGACAATGTGTGGTTTTTTAAGTATTTTCTTTGTCAAAATCAATGTCTTTATTCATAAATATGTTATCATTGGTGTCAATGACCTCTGCCAATGATCTGACTTTACTTACATTGAATGGATAAGTCCAAAAAGGCTTCCATGTCATTTCGCCATATTAAAAAACTATAATAGCAGAGAGGGACAAAAAGCACTAGCCTAACGCAACACGTTACCACAACGCCTTTTTTTAGTTCAGAACATGTGGACTAGCTAAAACGGACAAGGAGATCAGTGAGTACATAACAGGTTACCGTAGTTGCAACACGCATTTGGCAAAGCGTGGCGCTATAGAGCACTATTCATTTGAATTCAAAATACAATTTCACCACTAGATAGAGCAAAGTCCTACTTACTGTCCCTTTAAGAAAATTGCAATTGGTGCATCTCTAGTAATAAACCTACTCGTCCATCTAAATGCTTCATTTGGATTATATGTATTTATCACTCTGTAGATGAATGCATATGTGGCCAGGCATGTAGTGTTTCTTTACAAGGTAACATTGCCATCTATTGGCCTGACATATTTGCGCACCAAACAAATCTTTTTGACAGCGTTGTTATAAAGTGTACAAGACATTTTTCATAAGCGCAAACAAACATGTTTCCGCTATTATTGTCATATAAAGCATCAGAGCTAACGCTTGGAAATCACCACAGTGTGATACCTTTTATGGGGAAATGCGAGCCCGATTTATAAAGAATGCATATTTACATATTTGATCATAGTGTCTGCGTACACAAAAAAATAGTAGTATTACATCTTTTATATCTCAGAAGAGTCTTTAGTTTAATCAGATTTATAAAAGAAAGATTAGCTTTACCGAATCTTTCCGATAACGTACGAAAAAATGAAGAAGGAGGAGTTACTACCGCGGGAGGAGCGAGTACGAGTAATGCAACATTACAACACTGTTTGCCTTAAGGGCGATTTACAGTCGTGCGTAGGTCCGGCATAGGCTATCCGTAGCCCGTGCGTAGCTCTGCGTAGCCTGACGCGCACCTCACAAAATTTCTAATTCTAGTTGGCTCTACGCGGACCGCAAGCGCTGTGATTGGTCCACCAGAACCCCTCCCGTCAGGTAAAAAAAACTGCATCATAGGTATTTCCGTTTGTGACGGTGAAAACAAAGATGAGCCAAGTTTAGGAGTGATTTAACTCAAACTGCAACAAAAGTCACTGTTTATTTACTTCCATCATTGCTGGTCTTCTCAAATTATACACAACAAGTTGCTGTTTCTTCTTCGTTTGTGGGTTAACTTGCCAAGCTTCTTTTTCTCTGACGGTCGCGGTCCTACTGTGGTTACACGCGTGGATACTGCCTACCAGCGGTTTGCGCATGTGTTTGCACGTCGACGCGGAAGACGACGCAAAAGTATAAATGAAAAAACCGATGCGGAACCTACGCCGTCGCGGCTACGCCGTAGGACCCACGCACGACTATAAATCGCCCTTTATGATTCACTACATTTTCGTGTCATTTATATGCAGGCGCCCATTTCCAAAATTAAACAGAAGTCTTACTTACCGCATGCAACTCATGACTAGGGCTGAAACGATTCATCGAGTTACTCGATTAACTCGATTCAAAAAATTCCTCAAGGCAAAAATTCTGCCTAGAAGCCTCGTTAAATTCCTATGACGCGCACTATACGCTATACTTTTCAATGAAATCCAGCGCATCAAACACACACGCAAAACTCCACTGCTACCCCGGATAATAAACTATATCCATTGTTTTCATAATGCTGGCTTTCTTCTGCTTACATCCAAAAACACACTTCTTCTTTCGTGCCATTGTTGAGTTTTGAAATAAAACAGAGCTGTGTCGCGTGATGTGATGTTTGTACGTTTTAGCTTCTCCCGCTGATTGACGGGTGGGCGGGGTTTTCCGGGGGAAGTGCCCATGTAAAGAAGTGATACGTATAGAAACCCCTTAAACGTCAGCTGGACCTGTAATCGAAAAAAACTTTCCGAAACTTGTACGAACCCTGGTGAAGTGCATTCGGCACAGAAATACTCTGTAACACGCCCAACTGCTTTTTTGACACTTTGCATATGTTTAGCAAGAGTACTTGCTAAACGTAACTCTATAACTGTGTTAATAAGTCAGAATGTATGAAATATCATTGAACCACCACTTTAAGATCATTTGTGATTTATAGATTTCCCATTCAAAAGAGAGGCTAATATTCGTTTTCTATACGTATGCTCGTTCATCACACATACACACTATGAGAAAAGCTGTTCACTACCCTATGAAATCCTACTTCATGTGATATTCTCTTATTCGATGGCCACTGCATGGACCCGTGGGGCAAGAGACACACAAAGCCAGATAAATGCTTGGGCTCAGAGCAGTTAAAAGACTTTTCAATCATTTCAGTGTGACTGCTTTGTTTTTATACAGAGAGAGGATTCAATCAAAGGGACTGCTGGACTGAAGGAACCTGACAACCACTACTACAAACAGCAGATCTTCAGACAGACGGAGAAGCTTCATCTTGTTTGTTGTGTCATCTCTCTCTCCCTCCCTCTCTCTGTCATCTTTACCTCTGTCTAAAACTCGCGCTTGAACATGTGTAAATTATCAAACGTTCAACTGGGAAATTCTCACCCTGCCAGTTTTGTAGTGACAAAAGCATCACGTTGGATGTGCGGCAGACCTCCTGTGGTGAGAGACAGCCGTAGTCTGACAGCTAGGAGAAGTGCTAACCTCTCTCCCTTCTGTCAACTGTTTTGATGATGAAAAAGAATTTAAGGTTTGTTCAACTATCAGAAAAGTACATTAAACTAACTTTCAAATTTGTCTAATGAATATGCAACAGTGGATTCGCACAATGATGAAAAGAGGGTCAAACTTTGTCTCTGCTTTTAATTGACAGGTAAATATAAACACAGATGATTTCATTGAACAGCTTCTTTATTTAAGATGTTTTTTTTGTAATTATAACAAACAATGGGATAAGATTAATTACGTTATTATTTCTGAACTCAATAACTTCATTTCATCAATTAGCAAAATGAAAGACAAAAATGTGTTCATTAAATGTATTAAAAGTATTTTACTTCCTAACCACGGCATAACTGTAGCTGTTATTTTATATACTGATACTTATTTTTAATAAGGTGGGAGTGAGTACAGTCGTAGGTGTGATCAGTTATATAAGAATATAATAATTGGGTAATATTTATTGATTCGTTTTATTTTTTTTACATTAAATGGGAACCTACACCTTTAAAGGGAACTTTTGATAAAAGTCCACAAATACAGCTCAGGAAGATTAGCAATATTCAAAATTGAGTTAAAATGTTGAATTAATACTCCAATATACACAATTATGACATTTCCATCTAGATTGATCTAGATTTAAGTATGAGTTTTCTCGAAAAAAATAAAATTGCTTTGTAATTTAATTGAGATAGTTGGGGAATATAAAAGGATTGCATGTGAAACACAAATTTACCTGACCTACTCAGGAAAAAAAACTTTTTGCCATTTAAGAAAGGCTTATAAGGCTTAAAACTAAACACAAAGCAAGTAAACCTTGAAGCAAAAATCATCAATGCAAATTTTACATTTGCATTTGATATATGTTACATTGTTAAAATTGCTATTATCACACGTTGGAGTTCAGGAATAATTCTTCTAGCTTTGCTTCAGGCTCAGTGAAAGAAACTAATCCTTAATTGTGTACGTGCTCAGCATGAACATACTAATACACCACCAACTCCAGCCTGATGGGGCATGAAGGATCCATAACCAGCCTGGCGACGTTTCTCTTCCCATCTTTCTCTCTTTTTAAAAGTCTTGCTGTTAAATGGATTTATGATCAAAGCGTCGTACCAGCGTATTGTCTGCTGCGACGTTAGTCACACACTGCTGGACTGGATTTGATCTCATTGAAGCTTAAAGGACTAAAAGTAGGCAGTCGGCAGAAAAGGGAAAATGGAAAAGAGATGACAAAGGAAAGAGTGAGATGTATTCAGCTCTGGGATCATTTACAGTACCACTGTGTCAGACGCTTTAAGGATCTTGAGAGTTGGTGTTTTATTTTTATTCGCCAGAGTATTGATGTTGTTTAGGGTTGGAAGCTGAAGGCCTTTACATGATTTTTGCTAATATGTATGAGATGTATTGAATTTTATGGAGCGAAGCGTCAAGCTAAAATGTTTACCCACTAACATGGCATTATGTACACGCTGAAAAGTTCAACTTTAACCATTTTGGCTGCTGACTAAAGCATAACCAGTGATTTCCAGGACTATTCAAATTTTATGGGTTGTACAATTGTCATGCAACTTTATTTTAAATTAGATTATTACATTGATAATTTGCATTGATAAGATGCATTTAACCATTAGATCTGTTTACGGAGCATTGAAGGGGACCTTCGTAAAAAAAATGTAAAATGTAAAAAAAGTTTTTATTTTTCATTTTCACAAAGGTCTCCTCCAAGACTCCAAGACGTGTCTTTACAATTTTTATCATTTATTATTTTTAATTATATTTTAAATTGATTCAGTTTGATACCACAATGATTGTTTGTAACATATTGTTTATGTTTATTTTATATTGTTTGTGTATTACACATCCCCTCCAGAAAATACGATATGGGTAAAACATGAATATATATATGTATGTATATTAATTTATGCATATATATGTATGTAGATGTCACAAGGTGACGATATTTTCAGGGCGGAACCAAAAGTTGAGGAAGTTTGGTTCCGCCCGGATGTTTCCATCCAGACCAGAGAACGGAAACACCGGACATCCGGCAGCTTTGCGAAGGCTGTAATCAGCCGATTGAGCACAGCTGTGGATAGTTAAAGAGATCGCCGGGTAATTGGACAACGGGAGTACATGGAGGAGTATAAAAAGCACAGTTAAATCACAGTTAAGCGTCGTAGTGTGTGCTGAGGAACGGAGCTGTGCTCGTTGCTAGACGTGGTGGCTGTCTATATTTCTCTCTCCATTTCTCTCTCTCTCGTTGTAGTCTGCGGTGGACCTGCTGGAGTGAAAGGAAAATCCTATGGGTAGAAGGAACCTTGGGCTAAACAGCACTTTTGAAGGAGTAAAACAGGAAGAAAATCGACCTTGTTGTACAACGTAAACAAAGGCTATCCGCTGTGAGTATACATTTTGGTGTAGAGCAACTTGCAGAAATTAACCTGTGTAATCGTTGGAAACCTCCAGGAGAAGGAGGGCGGCCCTACCCCTAAAACAGCATGGTGGGCGAGCCGTTAGGAGCGTCAATCCAAGCAGCCACAGCAACGAAACATTATTCTGGTCGTATTTCCATCGCCCTTATTTCAGCCCAAGTGAAGTGGAGGACGCCGGGCGTTTCCTTTGTGTGTACACTTATAGTGTGGTGAGTGAGACTTTGCAATTAATAAGCTTTTCACGTTGGAGTGGTGTTGTGTATTTGCTGTGGGTTGCTGTGTGTCTTGTCAGACGAAGCCCCGCATCATCCATTCTTCTACTGGGCAGAGGACGGAGAGGCTAACGACCTCAGAATTTACAGCTACCATACGCAGTGTGCTGTTTTGGAGTGTGAAGGGACGCAGATCAAGAGCTGTCAGTGACTGTGAGTACAATATTGGAAATATTCGTGGTGCAAACTTACCTGTGTCTGTCTTTGTCGCAGAGTCAGAGGCGAAAGGGTCCGCCGCCCCCGTGGTCTCTACAAAGGGGCGCCCCTGTCCAGGATTCGATCGCCCTACGGGCAGTGGAGATAGGGCAGCGCTCGACCCGGTGAGGTGGTGTGTGACCTTCGCCCCTCTGCTGACCTACGGAGGAAACCATACTTATCAAGAGCCGGTGAGAAATACCCGAAGTCCAAGTAACAGTGTCTTTGTGTCCTAGTGGCCACCTGTGGAGAGAAAGGAGAACGAGAGTGAATAATTGGAGAACAGACTGTGTAACGTGATACCTACCCAGAGAGCTGTAAACAGCAGAGCCGGTGAGAAATACCCGAAGTCCAAGTAACAGTGTCTTTGTGTCCTAGTGGCCGCCTGTGGAGAGAAAGGAGAACGAGAGTGAATAATTGGAGAACAGACTGTGTAAAGTGATACCTACCCAGAGAGCTGTAAACAGCAGAGCCGGTGAGGAATACTTAAAGTCCAAGTTAACAGTGCTTTTGTGTCACAGTGACCACCTGTGGGGAGCAAGGAGAACGAGAGTGAACGTACGACGGGGAACGTGAAGGCACGTGGGGCGAGGACCCCCTGCCGAACAGAGGAAAGGTACGCAGACAGCGGAAAATCTCCTTACCAGTCACACTGAATTTGTTCTGCCTCCAGGAAGGAAGAAGGGGGGCGCCACGGTTAGCAGGGTCCAGGCCGGAGCCTGACGTTTCCCCTTTCCCCCGGATTACGGTGGTTTGAACCCCTGTTGCCCTTGCCCCTGTCTGCCCGTGGCTGCAGTCCCCCTGGAGGGAGGAGAAGAAGCCCATTAGTTTTAATTTCCCCTTTCCCCATTTCCCCAGTTCTTTTAAATATTTAAACCAAATAAAGCTTGTTTTAAATTTTACTTACCTGTTCCCGTGTTTGTCTGGTCATTGGGTTGGCTTTGGGGACCTCCTCGAGGTGGGAGTTGAGAAGGGGCGTGGCTTCTAGTCAAACATCGCCAGCCCCTGGTGGTGACAGATTTTGGCGTAGTCGGCAGGGCCCCACCTCGAGTTGAGTAACCAAGGTCACCCAATGACTGACAACGCGGGGCCTGCAGCCCCACCCCGTGCCACGTCCATCATTATGGGAAGCCCATGGATTCAGAAATATGGAGGAGCGGAGTCAGAGGTTCGACTGGCTGAATGGAAGGCCCAACTGGAGTACTTAGCCGACTTACAGGGTCTTAGTGCCGCCCAGCGGCTCCAGTTTGTGTTGAACTCCCTAGAGGGGGAAGCACGGCGAGAGGTACAAGCCGCCCCCGAAGCAATCAGAGCCACCGCCCAGACTGTGTTCCAGTTTCTGACCGAGCAATATGGTGACCATACCCCCGTAGCTGTCCTCCGTTCACAATTTTTTAATTGTAAGCAAGGCTCCCGACAACCCATTAGAGCTTTTGCCCTCAGGCTGCGAGAGCAGTTCACTCGCCTGCAGGCCCGACGAGACCATGGGCTAGGAGACGGAGAGACCTTGTTACGCGACCAGTTCCTCCTGGGGATGAAAGAGGGCCCCGTGAGACAAAGTCTGAGGGTCCAGTTTCGGAGGGACCCCGGGCTCACCTTTGAAGATCTAAAGAAGGAGGCGCTGGCCTTGGAGGGTGACGAGGTCGAAGTAAGTGAAACCCCTGTATGTGCAGTCGTAAGTGGAAACACAGCAGCACCGCCTGAACATGCAGATTGGAAGCAAGCCCTGAAAGTAGAGTTGTTGAAAGACGTCCGAGAGCAGATGTCGGAACCATCTAAGACCCTCCTGGGAGAACTTCGCCAAGGTAGGGCGCGAGAGGAACCGAGGCCGGCACCCCGAGAGCGAGTCTACTCTGAGAGGGGCCGAGAGCCACCGGGACGCCCGAACCGTTTTAACCGGCCCCGCTTCGAATGGGATGACCAGGGGCGGCCAATCTGCAATCGTTGTGGAGAACCAGGGCATTATAGCCGTCAGTGTGGGCCTCGCAGGGCATCGGAAGGGGGTTTTTAGGACGACCGGCCACAGTGGGTCGTGTGGCCGGGACCCCTCGAGAAGACCCGGGAAGAAGTGACAATTCTAGAGACCAGATGGTGGGGCATAGCCCAATGGCGGAGGTAAAGGTATGTGGCAAGACAGTACAGTGCCTGGTAGATACGGGCTCTCAAGTGACATTGTTTGCAGAAAGTCTCTCGCAGGAAGTATTCGGGAAGCAGAGAGCACAAGGAGGAGAGGCCCCCTGGCTGACGTTGCGGGGCGCCAACGGCCTAGAGATCCCTTACATTGGCTACCGGCTGATGGACTTAGAAGTTCACGGGGTGTTAGTTCCCCAAAAAGGGGTGATTATCGTGGAAGACAGGTGTTTGGGTGTCCATCGAGCCCTATTAGGTATGAACGTTCTCTCCGAGTGTTGGGAGGAGTTATTTCGGGCTAAGCCCGGCCCTAGGATCTCCCCTGTCGAGAGGCCCCTATGGGAGCGAGTAGTCGGCGACTGTCGTCGGGTCCAGATGACCCAGGTCCGCAGAGGCCGGGAAGAGGTAGGAAGAGTGATGTGTCGCTTTGCTTTATCTATCCCCCCTAGGAGTGAGGCCATGGTGTGGGTGAGAGTGGCCCCCCGAGGAGTTGGCCCCGAAGAGTGGGTATTGGTTGAACCCCATGCCGATTGCCCACAAGTGGAAGTAGCACGAGGCCTAGCGGCGGTCCACCGGGGGAGGGTCCCTGTAAAGGTTCGAAATGACCACCCATATCCAGTACACTTACACCGACACCAGCGGCTGGCCCGACTAACGGGGGTCGCACCCCATCAGGTGAGGGAAGAGAGAGATGTTAGTTTCCGTCAGGTGTGCCCCACTGTCATCGAGGTGGCCCTGACACAGATGGAAGTCCCTTCGAACAACGGGGAGAGGGACGTGCCGAGGCACCTGGCAGGTGAGTCCCTGCAAGGGGAAAAGTTGGAACAGGCGCAGACACAAAAACTCCAAGCCCTCCTTGAGAAATGGCAACATGTGTTTGCAAGACACGAGGAGGATTACGGATGCACTAAGGTGGTGGAACATCATATTCCGACTGGAGATGCAGGACCAAGTAGGGAGAGGTACCGGCCGATCCCACCCACCTTGTATACAGAGGTACGCTCACTATTGCAGGGCATGCTGGGGCGGGGCATCGTCCGGGAAAGCAGTAGCCCATGGGCAGCCCCTATCGTGCTTGTACAGAAAAAGTCGGGAGCTTGGAGGTTTTGTGTGGACTATCGTAAGCTCAACCTGGTGACCAAAAAAGACGCTTTTCCCCTACCACGGATCGAAGACTCCCTTGCCGGTCTCACGCGGTCTGCGTGGTACTCCACTCTGGATCTGGCCAGTCGGTATTGGCAGGTGCCGGTGGCCGAGGCCGATAGGGAGAAGACCGCCTTCACGACCCCGTTTGGATTATTCGAGAGGGAACGGATGCCCTTCAGGCTCTGTAACGCCCAAGCCACGTTCCAACGCCTGATGCAGCGCTGTCTTGGAGGTCAGTTAATGGAGTCAGTCTTGGTATATTTAGATGATGTAATTGTGTACTCCCCAGATTTCGATTCCCACCTCCGACACCTCGAAGAGGTTTTCCAGGCGATGGAGAAATATGGGCTGAAGTTGCAACCCGATAAATGCCATCTGTTGAGGCGAGAAGTCCAGTTCCTGGGTCACGTGGTCAGCGCTGCTGGGGTGGCCGTAGACCCTGGGAAAGTCTCTGCGGTAAGAGATTGGAGTGCACCCAAGACTGTGAGGCAAGTACGATCATTTCTAGGGTTTGTGGGATACTACAGACGGTTTATAAAAGATTTTTCAAAGATTGCTAAGCCACTTAACCAGCTGCTGGTCGGTACAGGGCGGAACCGGGGACGGGGGTCACCCCCTATTGACTGGGATGAGTCTTGTGAGGCGGCCTTTCAGAGATTGAAGCAGGAATTGTTACAGGCTCCTATCTTGGCCTATGCAGACTTTACTCAACCATTTATCTTGTATACAGACGCTAGCAACCTGGGGTTGGGAGCGGTCTTGGCCCAACGACAAGCGGGAACAGAACGGGTGATCGCCTACGCAAGCCGAAGCCTCCACCCAGCTGAGAGGAACGATGCAAACTACAGCTCATTCAAACTGGAACTGCTGGCCCTGAAGTGGGCTCTGAGCGAGAAGTTTAATGACTACCTCTGGGGCGCTAAGGTAACGGTGATTACGGACAATAATCCTTTGGTGCATTTACAGACAGCGAAGTTGGGAGCTGTGGAGCAGCGCTGGGTGGCACAACTTGCAAATTTTGATTATCAACTACAGTATCGGCCTGGGCGAGAGCACACGAACGCGGATGTCCTGTCCCGACTACCAGAGGTGGACAACCCCGGGTGCCGGGGGGGCCAGGAAGAAGATAGCCAGAGGGAGGGCTATCTGATAGGGGCCGTGGAAGCACCAGGAGGCCAGCAGGAGGCGGTACCGGGGAACTGGGGCTGGGACCCCTGTCGGTGGAAAGCGAGGCAGGCCCAAGATCAGGATGTGTGTCAGGTGAAGATGTGGGTGGAGCAGGGCCGACGGCCAACGTCGTCTGAGAGACTGACACAGACAGAGATGGGAAAAAGACTGCTGGGACAGTGGGACAAGCTGGAACTACAAGAAGGGGTGCTTTGCCGAAAGGTTAGTGACCCGAAGCTGGGCGAGGAGGTGCGCCAGATCGTGGTGCCCGCCGATCAAGCAGCAGCCTTGGTGTCCGCCTACCATGATCAGCTGGGGCACCAGGGACAAGAACGAACAGTATCTCTGCTGCGCAGGTTTTTCTACTGGCCGGGGCTGGAAGCATCAGTACGCAGCTTGGTCCAAGCTTGCCCCAGGTGTATGCTGTTCAAATCTCGACGAGAGGTTCGAGCGCCGATGGTGCCCATCCATGCCAAAGCCCCCCTCCACATCATGGCGATGGATTTCCTGACACTGGGCCGGCCACAGGACCGCTATCCGAACATCTTAGTGATCACCGACCTGTTCACAAAATACGCATGGGCCGTTCCCACCCTTGATCAGACGGCAAACACCACCGCAACGGTTCTATGGCGGCACGTCTTCCAAACGTTCGGATGTCCAGAGTTCTTGCACTCAGATCAAGGGGCCAATTTCGAATCGAAGGTGATCCGAGAATTATGCCAGCTGTATGGGTGCACTAAGACCCATACGACGTCGTATCACCCTCAAGGAAACGGCTGCTGTGAGAGGTTTAATCAGACCCTGTTGGGGCTCCTAGGGACCCTGGATCAACGGAAGCAGAGCGATTGGGTGAGTGCTCTACCGAACCTTTTACAAGCCTATAATAACAGCGTCCATAGTACGACGGGGTATGCCCCCACTTATCTGATGTTCGGCAGACATGTGCGGATGCCCACGGACCTGGTCTTGGGAGTGGCCGCTGGTCAGGAGGAAGGGAGCGTGACGGAATGGGTGGGGCGCCACCACCAACGGCTGCACTTTGCCTACGAACAGGTATCCCAGAAGATACGGGCCACAGGGGAAAAGAACAAGCGGTTGTACGACCGGACGGCCCGGGACGCCCCCTTGTTGCCAGGAGAGAGAGTCTTGGTACGAGACAATCGGCGGCAAGGTAAAGGAAAGTTGAGTGACCGTTGGGAGACCACCCCGTACGTAGTCTGCAGGCAACAGAGACCGGGACAGCCGGTGTATACCATCCGGCCGGAAGGGAAGGCCGGCCCTGAACGTGTGGTACACCGAAACATGATTCGCCCTTGCCCAAATTATCCCGAGGTCGCGAAAGAGGTAGTTACGGAACCGGCACCGACGGCCCCCTGGATGGAAGGATGGGCTGTGGTACCAGGCCTACCCGTGGTGGCGCCACCCCCGGTTGCCCCAGGAGAGCCAGAGCTAGCACCTGAGCCAGTTGAACCCCCGGCCGCCCAGAGACAACCAGAGCCAGTACCAGAGCCAGCCGAACCCCCGGCCGCCCAGAGACAACCAGAGGTTGTGCCCGAGCCCGCTGAACCTGACTCCCCTGTGAGGCGCTCCCAACGGGAGAATCGAGGCCGACCCCCTTCCCGTTACGGTGAGTGGACGACTCAAAGGCATTCCAGGGACTAGAATGCATTGGCGGGGGAGGATGTCACAAGGTGACGATATTTTCAGGGCGGAACCAAAAGTTGAGGAAGTTTGGTTCCGCCCGGATGTTTCCATCCAGACCAGAGAATGGAAACACCGGACATCCGGCAGCTTTGCGAAGGCTGTAATCAGCCGATTGAGCACAGCTGTGGATAGTTAAAGAGATCGCCGGGTAATTGGACAACGGGAGTACATGGAGGAGTATAAAAAGCACAGTTAAATCACAGTTAAGCGTCGTAGTGTGTGCTGAGGAACGGAGCTGTGCTCGTTGCTAGACGTGGTGGCTGTCTATATTTCTCTCTCCATTTCTCTCTCTCTCGTTGTAGTCTGCGGTGGACCTGCTGGAGTGAAAGGAAAATCCTATGGGTAGAAGGAACCTTGGGCTAAACAGCACTTTTGAAGGAGTAAAACAGGAAGAAAATCGACCTTGTTGTACAACGTAAACAAAGGCTATCCGCTGTGAGTATACATTTTGGTGTAGAGCAACTTGCAGAAATTAACCTGTGTAATCGTTGGAAACCTCCAGGAGAAGGAGGGCGGCCCTACCCCTAAAACAGCGTGGTGGGCGAGCCGTTAGGAGCGTCAATCCAAGCAGCCACAGCAACGAAACATTATTCTGGTCGTATTTTCATCGCCCTTATTTCAGCCCAAGTGAAGTGGAGGACGCCGGGCGTTTCCTTTGTGTGTACACTTATAGTGTGGTGAGTGAGACTTTGCAATTAATAAGCTTTTCACGTTGGAGTGGTGTTGTGTATTTGCTGTGGGTTGCTGTGTGTCTTGTCAGACGAAGCCCCGCATCATCCATTCTTCTACTGGGCAGAGGACGGAGAGGCTAACGACCTCAGAATTTACAGCTACCATACGCAGTGTGCTGTTTTGGAGTGTGAAGGGACGCAGATCAAGAGCTGTCAGTGACTGTGAGTACAATATTGGAAATATTCGTGGTGCAAACTTACCTGTGTCTGTCTTTGTCGCAGAGTCAGAGGCGAAAGGGTCCGCCGCCCCCGTGGTCTCTACAAAGGGGCGCCCCTGTCCAGGATTTGATCGCCCTACGGGCAGTGGAGATAGGGCAGCGCTCGACCCGGTGAGGTGGTGTGTGACCTTCGCCCCTCTGCTGACCTACGGAGGAAACCATACTTATCAAGAGCCGGTGAGAAATACCCGAAGTCCAAGTAACAGTGTCTTTGTGTCCTAGTGGCCACCTGTGGAGAGAAAGGAGAACGAGAGTGAATAATTGGAGAACAGACTGTGTAACGTGATACCTACCCAGAGAGCTGTAAACAGCAGAGCCGGTGAAAAATACCCGAAGTCCAAGTAACAGTGTCTTTGTGTCCTAGTGGCCGCCTGTGGAGAGAAAGGAGAACGAGAGTGAATAATTGGAGAACAGACTGTGTAAAGTGATACCTACCCAGAGAGCTGTAAACAGCAGAGCCGGTGAGGAATACTTAAAGTCCAAGTTAACAGTGCTTTTGTGTCACAGTGACCACCTGTGGGGAGCAAGGAGAACGAGAGTGAACGTACGACGGGGAACGTGAAGGCACGTGGGGCGAGGACCCCCTGCCGAACAGAGGAAAGGTACGCAGACAGCGGAAAATCTCCTTACCAGTCACACTGAATTTGTTCTGCCTCCAGGAAGGAAGAAGGAGGGCGCCACGGTTAGCAGGGTCCAGGCCGGAGCCTGACGTTTCCCCTTTCCCC
The DNA here is from genome assembly GCF_030506205.2 of Paramisgurnus dabryanus. NCBI lineage: Eukaryota > Metazoa > Chordata > Actinopteri > Cypriniformes > Cobitidae > Paramisgurnus > Paramisgurnus dabryanus. The sequence goes on from NC_133349.1 coordinate 28,632,755, forward strand.
CGGATTACGGTGGTTTGAACCCCTGTTGCCCTTGCCCCTGTCTGCCCGTGGCTGCAGTCCCCCTGGAGGGAGGAGAAGAAGCCCATTAGTTTTAATTTCCCCTTTCCCCATTTCCCCAGTTCTTTTAAATATTTAAACCAAATAAAGCTTGTTTTAAATTTTACTTACCTGTTCCCGTGTTTGTCTGGTCATTGGGTTGGCTTTGGGGACCTCCTCGAGGTGGGAGTTGAGAAGGGGCGTGGCTTCTAGTCAAACATCGCCAGCCCCTGGTGGTGACATATACATACATACAAACATACCATACATTTTTTGTAATATTAATCTAATAAAATGAAACCACAAAACCAATCAACAATAACCCTAAAATCTGATTGAAAAATTTATAAAAATTTATACATTTTATAAAAATGATAAACATATAGAATATGATTTTTTACTAAAAGGTTTGTGTCAGGTAACTTATATCTTTGTTGACTACTTAAAAAGCCCTTTAAATAAACTCGCCACCCACCACCCCTCACTTCTCACCCCTTATACATCCATAAAACCTATTGCACAACAAATCTGCAAATCACCAGAAAATCTCACTGATTGACCTTAAAATTGGATATAAGGATAGTAACATGAATTTGACCTCAAGAAAAACAAACTTGTACACTCATGAGCAACCAAATGTAGGCTTGCAAGTGAGTCACATCAGTAAGTGCCCCAATAAACCCTCCTTCCCTCTAAGTTTGTCATTTCAAGTATGTACTTTTCAACTGATGGTGTAATGTAAAGCTCAAATGCAAGTCTTATATCTTCGACATGGCTGACAACATACAGTATCTGGTGGGCCCTGTGACCATTTTGATGACATTAGCAGGACTAAGGGGAGGTTCACATGCCCCTAAAGGCCAGAGTATAGTCTGTTTTTTGCATGTACGCAAACGTACACGCACGGTCAAATGCACAGCCTTGCAAATGTACGCAGATGTTTGAGCCATGCAAATTGCGACAAAATGCAGTGTATTTTCTGGGCTACATACTACATTATCATGTAGGCGCATGCACAATGTATGCAAAGTTTTAAAAATCTGGAGGGGCACATAGTATATGCGCACTCTTCTGATGTCAAAAATTGCACCATGTGAACCCTCAGGTACATGTTTACGGACTTTACTTCGACCTTTAGTCTACCCTGTCATTCAAGTGGAGTGGGGAGTGGGACCATAATAACTTTCCATTTTTTTAAAGGTAATGTGTCTGCTGGTGGTTAAGAAACAACAGGAGGGTCAACACTAGAAGTTTCATTCTCATCTGCGGAGAATACCTAATAATCAGACTCCTCATCAACATTATCGTCTGTCTCAGACACACTCTTCTCTATGTCACTTTCACTGTCAAATAGCTTTGACTCTGAAAAATCTCATTGACAGAAAACCTTTGCTTCGAGGCCATTTTTATTTGGAGAGTGAGCATGGAGAGAGCCCACAGAGCACAAAGAGAAATGGTTTAGTAGGCTTCTGTGCAAGCATTTATAAGTTTGCTCTGCCCATGTAAACCACAAGAGTTATGTTTTCCTCTCCACCACGGCACGGGAAACATCAAAGCTCATGAGAATTAGGATATCCCCTTCCCCAATATCATGTGAACTATCAGTGGTTCTCGCAGTGTAATTGTTAGGTTAGATCTCTTAAAACAGTGCGGAGATTTTTGAATATTACAGTATATTGAATGTGTAAAATTTTCGAAAATTGTAAAATTAAAGCATGTTATAGTGACCTCAGTATAACCATACAAAATAAATGTATGTGTAATGATGAGTGTAGGCAGAGGATCCAAGTGCAGTTAAGGTTTTTAATATAGCAAAATAAATGTGATGATACATTTAAAGCGAGGCTTCGGAGCTTGTGTCGAGCAAAAGTGGGCGTGTCAGATGAAGCCTCGATGCATGCGCTTTGCTTTGCGTGTCAGAATGTTCGAACCTAGTATTGTATGTACATATACTTGTGGGTGTAAACATTATTCAATAAAATACAGTATTGAATCGTATGAATATTAACTCTTTTTAATTAATAATGAAATGTATTGCCACATTTGAATGAGTAAATACATTTATTATATTGACAATTCACACACATGTTGTCTAAACTTTATTTGCACACATAATATTAATATTCATCTGAATTCATCAGCTTGTTGTTTCACTGACGGTTCTTCTTCCAGAAGCAACCGCTATATGTTTTATTAACCAAAAGATGGTGCTGTTTTCGACCCCTCTTTGAGGCTTCGAATCATGGTTCGAAACCGTAAGGGAAGTAACAGTGCTTCATTCAATGCCTCATTTCCCCATCACTACAAAATAAATCAAGATCCACACAGGCGTGGTACACAGAACAGGGACCACGGAAACAGAATAACATCACAGTGAAACAATACTCGACCCAGGACAACTGAAACACAAGCGCTATATAGACAGTTTCAGCAGTAACAACATAAACATGCGGCTGTCGTGGTCTTCACGTAACTTCCGGTAAACTCCGCTTAGAATAAATAACAACAACGTACTTTAAACGTAGTTTATTTAAATAACAAGCAAAATAAACAACACATAGATTACCATACCTAGAAACCAAAACATTTGTTATTTTCTACGAGGCCTTTGTTTCAAGAGTTAGTTATCAGACCATTAAAAACGAAACCAGAAGTAAAGTTCGGACCAGGGGCCGGATTCACAAAAACATTCTTAAGACAAAAAATAAGAAAGTTCTTAAGATAAAGTTCGTAAGAATGTTACTAATTGCAATTCTCGAAAATTTCTTAAGTTCTCAATTTTTTCTTAAGAATATCTTAAAATTGTGTCTTAAGAACAAAATGACAAGCGTTGAAATTAATTATGATACCCTGCTAATAAGGTAATAAACATATTAATCTTTTGACTAACGTAACCTTGCGATCATTAACGTGATACAAACGAATGATGCATTAAGACTATAGAGAATGTTATTCCGTGTTGTAACAGGGGCCAGCTAGTATTAAGGTGGTGCGGTGAGTAAATAGCATTCCATAATGTCCCAATCGGTCCGTCATGCGGGTCGAGCGCTCTGTGCCCACGGCTTCGTCTCCCGCGCTCACGCATCAAGATACAGACGCGGAGGGTAAAGCGTGCCCACGCTTTTAGCTGTTTGTCGGAATTTAAATGTTTGTTTGCTAATATTATCACTAATACTTATTTGTGTTTCATGTCAAATTACTGAGTAAGCCATTAAACTTCATTATAAACGTGTGAAATTCCTCTTTAAACTAATCTTTGTGAAGTAAACACATTAAATTGCCATTTCACAATACATGTCACATTTAAAACAATCAAATTAACTACTAAAACATACTACTGTACGTTTTGAGATTTAAGACTACTGTAAGGTTATCCGGTAACACTTTACAATAACAGTACATGAATAATCATGTACTAATACATAAATTAATAATTACTTTAATATGAAGTAATGATAAGTTAAGCCATGTACTAATCAATAACTAACCATAACTATGTCATGAGTCATATGAATTCATGCATGAATTACAGCCACCTTAACTACACATTAATACATGTTTGTTAGTTAATGCATTAATTAACACTTTGGGTAACCGAAATCAAACATGCTCTAGAACAGTGGTTCCCAACGGTTTGCAGGATCTGATGCTTTGTTTGAGGTCAAATAAAGATGCATAAAATGTTCCACTTATAATTTTAGAAACAAAAGATATTTTTCAAATTCATGTGCTCACAATACCAAGATAGCAGGTAGTCAAAGTATTTTATTATGTAAGATAATTGTTCTCTTATTTTTGTGTGCTTGTCAATGTAGATTGCAAAATCAAAAGGAAGGTTGATGTAAACGTTACGGCCTACAACAGGCTGTCCGCTCGTTACACTTGTGGTCTGCTGCTTTTGGCGCTGTCAAAATATTTCAGTTAAAATCATTCTGACTATTCCTCAGAAATGACAAACATGTTAACCAAAGTCACAATGCCAAATGTATAGTGTTCATATAAAGACCATCAAACCGTCAATCATACCAGTTTATTTGTGAAAGCTATTAAAATGTTATCTTGATGTTATTTTAATTATTGTTTAATTAATTTTTCGCATTGTATCAGGATCAGCGTTAAGCCAGGGGCGGATCTACGGGTGGATTGACAGCTTGCCCACCCAATCAGATTCATGGAAAACATTATGTTTTTTCATTCAAACCATAATTCTTCAACCATTTGAACTATCAAAAAATTAGAATTGCTCCTAAAGAAAACAAATTGCGCTTTTTGGCAATATATGGTTTATTACGGTAATGTCTTGCTTTCCGTCCACCAATCGCTGCTGTCATCTAGAGCGGAAGAGGCGGGTTTGAGGAGAGCGCGGTAGGTTAGATTGCACTGAGAAGCAGATTCGTGTGAACGTGTGGATCAACGCGGCAAAGAAAAGACTTCTAAATAAAAACGGTGTACACCAGCAACACTAAAGTTAACTCGCTCTTGGTGGCTCGCGACTCGACGGCCCGACTGGACTGTTTAAGTTGATTTTCAATAAAGCAGTGTTGATATTTTTTGCTTCTGGGTCCTCTATGTTTCAGAACCAGTGCTTAGGTAAGCCACGGGCGTTTACCTAAATAAATGCTCAATGCTTAAATAGTTCATCGTAAATCGTTGTAATATGCTTATGACTTGCGAATGTTATGCTTATTTAACTGAAATAAACCAAGCTTAATGGCGTATGCTGCCTGCATATCCGACCTCCGGAGGATGCAGCCTTCTGTTTGAGAGACGGTATACAGTTAGCTTGAATAACGTAATTCCATCTAAAATGTACAAAACTGACGGAAAAAACACAGTCATTTTATCTTCCCAATTAACGCAAGTTAAAAAAAGTATGTGAATTTTTCTGGCCCGCAGATGTATAGATGCCCACCTATCAAAAACACTTTCTGCCTCCGCCACTGGGTAACTTATATTTTTATTTGTTAATGTATGATAAGGTCATGACTTTTACTAAGGGGGCACATCATTACTAACTCATCGTTAACTACTCATAAACTAACATAAATTCATGATTTGTTAATGTATGATTAGGTCATGACTTTACTTGAGTGGGCACATCATTACTAACTCATCGTTAACTACTCATAAACTAACATAAATTCATGATTTGTTAATGTATGATTAGGTCATGACTTTACTTGAGGGGGCACATCATTACTAACTCATCGTTAACTACTCATAAACTAACATAAATTCATGATTTGTTAATGTATGATTAGGTCATGACTTTACTTGAGGGGGCACATCATTACTAACTCATCGTTAACTACTCATAAACTAACATAAATTCATGATTTGTTAATGTATGATTAGGTCATGACTTTACTTGAGGGGGCACATCATTACTAACTCATCGTTAACTACTCATAAATTAACAAAAATTCATGATTTGTTAATGTATGATTAGGTCATGACTTTACTTGAAGGGGCACATCATTATTAACTCATCGTTAACTACTCATAAACTAACATAAATTAATGACTTGTTAATGTATTATTGTGTAGGCCCTACACAATGACTTTTCTTGGAGGGGTACACTGTGAAAAAGTTATCAATTACACATTCTATACAAATTCAGCTCATCAAAATCCAAATTTTTGGTGGTTTTAAAGGAGAGGAGCAAATGTGAAAATTAGTCAGACATTTGGAAGGGGTGATAATGGCTTAAAAGAAGAACAAAACAAATACTGTATGTGCATTTTGATATTAAGACGAGCCAGTTCACACAATAACCATCGTCTGTAGGCTAACACTGATTTAAATTTAGAAAGAATAGCGTCTGTCACTCTTAATGGCAGCAGTGGAACTGATTTTAATTATTAATCCATAATTGCACATTTAATGATTAAGGTTAACTGTAAATGTTGCAAGAAATCCAGTGCCATTCAATGTTTTTAGCTCAGCTGCAGGAGCAAATATATAAACAGTTTTGCATTACAAACCTAAACATTTTGCATTAACAAAAGTTATTTTCGTTCTTCTAGAGAGCTTGTTTGATATGGAGTACGCAAAGTGTTAGTTAATGCATTAACTAACAAACATGTATTAATGTGTAGTTAAGGTGGGTGTAATTCATGCATGAATTCATATGACTCATAACATAGTTACGGTTAGTTATTGATTAGTAAATAGCTTAACTCATCATTAGTTCATAATAAACTGATTATTAATTTATGTATTAGTACATGATTATTCATGTACTGTTATTGTAAAGTGTTACCGGTTATCCTAACTTTAAGATGTCATTTAAGACAGAATTGGAATTCTTCCTAAGTTTTTGTCTTAAGAACATACTTAAGGAAAAAAATAAGAACTGTCTTAAGAAGCTTTTTTGAGGATACAAAATATTCTTAACTTTTTTCTTAAGCTTGAATTTAAGATAAAAATGGCAGTTAGGAAGATTTTCTTCTTAAGAATGTTTTGTGAATCCGGCCCTAGAAGTGTATCTCATCACAGCACGCGTCTCATGAAACCGTCTATATAAACATGGGTTAACAAGATAACAAAACACACCTGAAAACAATTAACATGAGGACCAATGAACAAAAGAACTACAAAAGACTACTGTACAGACATATCAGACAATGAAAAGACTTCAAAATAAAAGACATGACTAGGGAAACACAAGACAGGACTGTTCACTACAGTATGTACAATTTTGATTTCCCATGTTTTATACAGCTTAAAGATCCTGGAGTCAACTGAGATGCTACAAAATGTGTAGAGGACATTGAAAAAATAATGTTATCCTCTTTAAATTAGGAAAAGGCATTAAACCTGAAGAAAAAAATATGTACTTAAAGAAGTTAAACTTTGAATGGGGTTAAATTGACCCCAAAGTTGTAGGAAGTTTAAGATTTATACATCATCTGAAAGTTAATAAATAAGCTTTTCATTGATGTATGGTTTGTTATATTATACAATATTTGGTCGAGATACAACTATTTAAAATCTGGAATCTGAGGGTGCAAAAAATCTAAATATTAATAAAAAAAAATCACCTTTAAAGTTATCAGCAACTGCATCCAATCACAAAAATAAAGTTTTGCTATATTTACAGTAGGACATTTACAAAATATCTTCATAAAACCTAATCTTTACTTAATATCACAATGATTTTTGGCATAAATTAAAAATCGATAATTTTGATCCATACAATGTATTTTACAATGGCTATTACTACAAATATATATATGTGACTTAAGACTGATTTTGACACATCAATCCAAATATACTTGGTTACCCTTATCTGCCACTGGGCGAAGAAACAAACATAATTTAGAGAAAGTGTAGCTTTCGGCTGGTTGGATGCTCAAGCAAACACTTTATAAACAGTTTATAAAAATCAATATATGACTTACTGTATAGTTCACAGGGAGTATGACACCCCCCAAAATGATTCACTTTATCATGGAAAACAATGAGTGAGGTTTTGATGTGTCTTTGTTTGTGGACAGTGTTTGAAGATGTATTTTTCATATGCTGCGATGGTTGTTCTCCACTGGGCGGTCGCTCTCATAAACACACAGGTCGAGATGAGCCCTGGGGTTTTGTTCTGCCCAGACCATTGTGAGCAGACAGTCATAACCCAACTCTCATGCGGTACGGCTGACGCTTCCACCTGTCTCTGGGGACCCAGGGGAAATGTCTGAGTGATGGCCCTTATACCTCAGAGACGCTCCTGTCGGGCTATAAGTGGAGCAGAGCATCAGAGGTGGACTGAGAGAGGATGAAAATCGTGACCCTCAGGGCACCAGGCCCTCTCCTCGTTGCCCCAAGCCGCCACACAGCCATTGTAATTGGGGGCTGTCCAGCCAGCCTTCAGCTGAGGTCCCGGCAGAGCTGAACAGGGTTCAGGGGTTAGTTAGAGATATTCTTTCAATTCATGAGGGAATAGACCTCACCTCTGGATTCTTTTACACCACGGCGTTTCATGAAAGACCTCACAGTTGTACTGCTACAGTGAATTCTATTGTGTCTTATAAATACAGATTGTAATGTTTATATATAAGCATCTCTTACTATTGTGCTATGAACATACAGTATATGATACTCAGAATGATCACTTTTCTAATTTACCTAAAATATAACCATTATTTATTCAAAGAAAATCTGCATACATCACCAAACCACAACTAACATTAGTAGTTGGCATGCATTTAGTTCATATACTGTAAACACAATATAGAAAA